>NW_011934204.1:71564-83449 GCF_000733215.1 Auxenochlorella protothecoides
CGCAGCAGCGCCGTCTCAGACCTGCGGCAATGCACGCTGTGTGGGTGTGGGCACCACCTCGCAGATGCGAAGTCATCTGACCGAGTGCAGGTACGGCGACAGCCCATCCACCTCGCTTACCTCACCCCTCCTGCCCAGTTCCTGGGAGCCTGCACGGCAAAGGAGCCGTACATTCTGGTGACCGAGTTGATGAGCGGCGGCTCGCTGGCAGACGCCTTCCGTATGCCGCAGGTGTGGATGAGGCGGGGCAGGGTGGGTGAGGCCGGTCTGCTCGAGGGATCCAGACGTGGCGCTCTTGCGCGCGGGAGTGGGTTGCAGCGGGCGCATGGGGCCGCGTCGATCCGCGCCTTCTGGCTGCCCTGCCCCCCGCCGCCCGCTCGAGTCCCCCGACGTCCGCGAATGCTCGCCCCCACCCTCCCCACACCCCCAGGCCTTCCCCATGCGGCGCGCTCTGGAGATCGCACTGGACGCGGCGCGCGGCCTGGCGTACCTGCACAATCGCAAGCCCACCCCTGTCATCCACCGCGACCTGAAGCCCGGCAACCTGATGCTGTCTGGGTCGCAGTACCAGGACCGCGCGCAGGTGGTGTTCAACACGGGCGTGGTGAAGCTGGCCGACTTTGGGCTGTCCAAGACGCTGCCCACCAACCGCCACGCCAACTTCCACTTGGACGAGCGGTTCAAGCTGACGGGCGAGACGGGGTCGTACCGCTACATGGCGCCCGAGGTGTTCCGGCACGAGCCATACAACTCCCGCGTCGACGTCTACTCCTTTTCCATGATCGTGTACCAGCTGTTCGAGTACCAGCCCCCCTACGCCGATATGGACCCCGTGGAGGCCGCGCGCCTGGCCGCGCTGGAGAACGCGCGCCCCAACTTCATCACACTGGCGCAGCCGGGGCCGCACAAGAAGGAGCTGCGCGAGCTGATCGAGCGCTGCTGGGCGCCCAACGCCGACGAGCGGCCCTCCTTCCCGGAGATCTGCAGGATCATTGAGACGCTGCTGGCTCAAATTCCGCGCCAGGAGTACCAGAGCTCGGGGGCGGTCGGCGGCGACGCCGGCTGCTGCGTCGTGGCGTGAGGCTGTAACCGCAGCGCGTGAGGCTCTTGTGTCGTGTGGCTGCCGCGTCGGGAGGCGGGCTCTGCGCGTCATTTGACCCCGACATCCCCACATTTCCATCACCCCTTTTCCCTCCAGAGAGAAGAGGGGTTTTTGCTCTTTTCCAGGCCAGGGTGTATGGAGGGGCCTCGGCGCGGCTGGATCCCTCCCATCACCCAACAGCACCCCAACCTCACACCCACCCAGACCGCCGAGCATCGCAGCGCCTTGAGCGGCGGTGGTGTTTTGACGTGCACGCACCTGCCCCTGACTTTTGGGCTATCTGGCCCACCGCCCTTCTTCTGACCCTGCAATCACCATGTGCCTGCTTGCGAGCCCGGCATTGGACCCCTCAGAACAGGCCCGGTTGACACGACCCCCCGCCCCAGACGGGCCACCCTGGCAGTGACTTTCCGGCAACGCAATGCCCGGCATGCCCTGCCCCCCTCCCCCCACCCGCCCAATGTGCTCTGTGTAATGTAACATCACCCCTGCCTTCAAGCCTGTCATTTGGTCAAAGTGGGCAAGTCAAGGAGGTCAGGTCGCCAGGCGGGCGCTCACAGTGTGCCGGCGCAGCGTCATGCTGCCGCCGCCCGACGCCTGGGGGCTCGCGGCTCGGCCCCTGCTGGCGAGGTACTCCTCCGCGTCCCGCAGCTCCCACCTGCCCCGGCCCTGGGCCTCCAGCACGTGCGTGTGCCACTGAACCAGCTGCGGGCGGTGGCCTGATGGCGTAATTTGGTGGGAGGTGGATAAGTTCTGAAGGACAGGATATGAGGTTCCACAAAGCGGGTGCTTCTGGAACACCGAGGCACTGACATACACGCACAATGGGCGACGGCTGCTCGGCACCACGGCGCAAGGCCGCGTGGAAGATCCTGATACCTTCTGAAGAGTCAAGCCAGGGTACTCATGAAAGACTCTCCTGCTCCCCTCCCAGCCACCCATAGCCCTCCTTCTGTCATCCCATCCACTTCTGTCCTGGCGTCCCCTTCACCTCCACACAAGACCCCCTACTTCCCCACGCACCGACTGAAACAAAGCTTGCCCCCGTCGCGGCGAGTGCTGTGTAAATGGCATCCTCGGTGGCCGCGTCCAGCCCCGAGGTCGCCTCGTCCAGGAAGGCCAGGCCCGGGCGGTGGTACAGCAGGCGCGCAAAGGCGACCCGCTGCTGCTCGCCGATGGACAACGTCTGCGCCCAGTCGGCCTCTGCCTTCCAGCCGCCAGATCTGGGCCAGCAGAGAGGGTTGGGAGGGGCACGAGGAAGGGTGTGAGGGTGGGCAGGATCTGACCATGCGGGTCTCGAACGAACAGAGCACAGGCGCACAAAGAAAGCCCCAATCGCGTCTGCGCACATCCCCCTCATAAATTCCCGGCCTCACCTCTCCAGCAGGTCGGGGAGCTGTGCGGCAGCGAGCAGGGCTGCCAGGTCCGTGGCGCTGCCGCGTGTGTGTACGTGGGGAAACGTGACCTGGTCCCGCAGGGAGCCCAGACACATGAATGGCTTCTGGGGCAGGAAGAAGAGCGAGTCGCGCGGCAGGGTGCGCACAGTCCCTGACCCTTCGTCCCACAGCCCTAGGGGGAAGGGGGGGGGAGGGTAGAGGAGCGGGTGAGGGTGGGTGATCGAGGGATTAGCACATGAGCTCAGCAAGTGTATTGAGACACCAGGAGACTGTGTGCTGCCTGTATCTCAAGCGTTTCATGCACCCAGCGGCCATGCTGTCCCGCCTGTTCATCCAAGAACGCACTGGGGCGCCCCCTCCCTGGCCTGAGAGCAGCGGTGGCATGCTCGCTGCAGGTTCCCCACTCCCTCGCCCGGCCATACATCCCACCCTGCACGCATGCAGCCGCTACATCGCCCAACCCTTTCAGCACCTCACCGGCAATGCAGCGCAGGAGGCTGGACTTGCCGCAGCCCGAGGGCCCCATCACCAGCAGCGACTGCCCCGCCCCCAGGCTCAGGTCCAGGCCGTCCGCCAGGTGCTGGGCCCCGCCCGGAGTCCACAGGGACAGCCCCTCCAGCTCCAGCACGGCGCCGGCGCGGGCCGCGCCGCGCGCAACGCTGGCGCCGGGGTCGCCGCGCGGCACCAGCGCGCGCAGCAGCTCGTCCAGGCGCTCGGTCTGGGCCGCCAGGCCGGAGAGCGCGGCCAGGTTGTCCACGACGAAGGACAGCGCGGACTCGATGCGCTGGAAGGTGAAGGAGACCTGGGTGATGTCGCCGAAGCGCACCTGGCCCGCAAAGTAGGCCGGCGCCATGAGCAAGGAGGGGACCTGGAGGAGAGGAAGGAAGAGAAGGAGGGGGGGGGGGTGTTGTCAGGGGGATTCGTCTTGTGTGCCCTGGTGCGTCACCGGTGCTGCAGTCGAGCAGTGTCGGCGGCCGGCCCTGCGTGGCATCCGCCTTTCCTCCCCCTCCGATCTCAACACCTTCAACCACCCATGCACACGAACTCTATGGCCTCTGACACCTGACCTCCCCCAATCCAAGCCCCCCCCCTCATTCCCACCCACACCTACCAGCAGCGTGGTGTTGCTGTAGGCGTTCACCCACAGCGCCAGGCCCGCCTCCCAGGCCACCCGGCGCAGCGCAGCGTGCACAGCGGCCGCCAGCCTGGCGTGCGAGACGCCCGCCTCGCGCGCCTCGCCCGAGTAGAAGGCCACCGACTCCGCGGCTTCGCGCACACGCACCAGCTGGAAGCGGAGGTCGGCCTCGCGGCGCAGGACCTCGTAGGTGCGGCGCATGAGGCCGCGCCCGAAGACAGCGGCGGTGACCGCGGTGCCGGCCGCGGCGTAGGCCAGGAGGAACCACATCATGCGCGGCGCGATGCTGAAGAGCAGGCCCGAGAAGGCGGCCAGGTAGAAGAGCTTGCGACTCAGGCCCACCATGAGGGCCACGCTGGAGGAGGCGAAACTGCGCGCGTCCTCGCACATGCGCTGGGTTTGATTGGGGGAGACAAAAGGGGGTGGTTGGTGTTTGGGGAGGGTAGGGAATGGAGTCAGAGTGCGAAAGGTGTGTGGAAAGTGGGGAGGTGAGGCTGCAGGTACATGATGGAGTCTGACAAACAAGTCTGGAGAGGGATGGCTCCGAGGCTGAATCTCATACCACCCTCACCAGCATCAGCCCCCCCACCACCCCCCCCCCCTCCTTTGCCTGCACCTGGTCGGGGTTGTCCAGACCCTGGAGGGAGCACAGCATGATCCTGTAGTACGCCCGGTCAGCATAGTAGGCGTCCAGCATGTGCCCCGTTAGCCAGCGCCGCCAGTGGATGACCAGCAGGCCATCCACCCACTCTGACAGGGCAAAGAGGGGGGTGGCAACGGCCGCCACTCCCACAAACTCCCACACGGCCGAGTAGAAGCCGGCTGGGTGATTGGGTTTGGGGGCCGGGGGTGAGCCTTGAGGGTATAGGACGGAAGCTCACTCGCGCAGCAGGCAGGTCATGGAAGGCACCGCCCCGGTCCTGAATGCCCCCGCGCTCACACTCGGACTTCTCAGACAGGTTGGAGGACAGGTTGCTCTGCGTGTAGCTGAGCTTGAGCAGGAGGAGGGTGGTGGCAATGGACAGGGCGGTTGAGGCGATGGCCAGTCGCCAGGCCATCGCCCGGTTCTCCCCTGTGTATTCAACAGTATTTGGAAAGAATTTGGTCAAGTGGTCTTCATGTTCCGACCAGCTGCCCTTCAGCATGACGAGTGGCGAAAAGAATAACCGAAACCCTGCCTTAAGCACTTCCTGGTTGTTTAAGGCCACCTACCTGTAAACCACAGTTTCGCGAGTCGCCACCATCTGGGCAAGACCTGGATGAAGCTGGGTTCACTCAAGGTATTTTTCGTATTCTGATCAGTCTCAGGTGCTGATGTGGTGTCAAGGGCGATGCTGCTCGGCAGGAGGCCAGCCTTCTCGTGCGACATACCGACAAGCTAAAGCTGAGCAGTGGATCCTCCCTGGGCCGCATCGCGACTATACCATCGCGACAGCATTCTCAAACCATTTTCAGATCAGATCATTGTTATTCACCATCTTCTGCCTGGGAAGGAGACCCTAAAAAGCCAAACAGTTTAGTGTTGGGGCCGTACCGATGCAAAACCAAGCGAGTCAGAGCGCGCGCGGAAAGAGGTGAGGCAAATCCCATCACGAGGATTCGATGGACGATGGTCGGCTCCAACAGAGGGATGACGCCCCGCATTATCGGGAAGCAAGCATCTATTAAATACACTTCTACCTATACAACTCTTGACGCCCAACTGGCGTGACGTCGAGCGTCTCAGCAATGGCAGGCCTGGCATCCCACCTCACACTGCGACCCATGCCCGTGCCTACCAGACACAAATTCTCGGCGCGACTCGTTCCTTCGAGGAGACAGAAACCCTTTGTGCGTGCTGCCTATGCTTCAGGTGCCGGCGAGGATCCCTACAAGGTGTGCTCGGGTGTTGTTAGGGCCTTGCTCTGGGTTGGTGCATTGGTGGCATAGAGGTGGGAAATATGACACCTTCCTCTGACTTCCCGCCAGATACTGGAGCTTCCTCGTTCAGCAGACTCCACTGCCATCCTGAGGGCCTACCGGAACAAGCTGAGGGAAGCCAAGGGCAACGAAAACGCGACCGCCAGGATCGAAAATGCTCACTCCCAAATCATGATGTCATCCCTCAGCACCAGACTTCAGGTCGGTGCAATGCACTGGACGTCAGGTCTCTAGGGGTTTGGAAGGCCCCTGTGAGCACAGTAGCCAGTGAGGATGTGACATGGACATGGAGTATAGCTGAATGCCTCGCTGGCATGTGAGCTTGATGCCCTTCTCGGCGTGGCATTCTACAAGTGTATCAGGTACAGGTGTTGTTGCCCTAAGCATCATGATTGCGACAGTTGTTTATTTGCCTGAGCTCTTTCCCGTGCTATCCCCGCAGGGCAAGTCTGATGTGGGCAAGGAGATCCTGTATGCGGATCGTGCCAAGATCTTCCCATGGCGCCCCCGCGTCTACCCTGCCAACCGGAAGCTGCTGATGTACAGCGCCATCGCCCAGGCCCTCTTCCTCGCGTACGGGGTGTTCAACCCCTCCCTCACGCTGCCCATCGTATACGGTGCGGGAGGGGGGGGCATTTGTGTGGTGTACATGGCTAGACTCTCATGGGAAGTCGTGCTTACAGTGCAGCGCTGCGACGTGCAGAGAGGTTTGGCAGTGTCCCTGCCGTCAGCGTGACGAAGCGTCATCCTCCCTCTCTTATATCACGCAGGTGCAATGGGCGGGGCTGTTGGGCAGCTGCTGAAGCAGAACGAGATCAATCCGCCGCCCCCTCCTGGGGCAGAGGCCGGAGCAGGAGGCGGTGGGTGGAGCAGGGTGTCGGGGCAGGGACAGCGGTGGGGACAGCCTGTGCGGACATGGGATTGCTGTGCTGTCCATGGCATGATGGCTGTGGCCTGATGGAGTGTGCATGCATGAAGACCCCACCACCCCCTCTACCAGGAGCACACAACTCTTGACACTCGCTCTTCCCCCTGTCCTGCAAAACGTCAGGCATGAAGAACGTCCTGCGCGGCTTCTTCCTCGCTTTCCTGGCCACCTCGCTGGGCTGCCTCTTCACCTTCACCATCCCTGACGGCATCGCCAGTGCCACAGGGCGCGTGCTGCCCTTCTGGTTCTACCAGAACCAGGTGGGGCTGGGGGGTGGGATTGCGCGTGCAGGGCTCCGGCAGTGCTCTGTCTACAGAAGCACGGAGACCCATCCCATCCATATTCTGGTTAGTTTCTCCCTTGCAGAACACACTCCTGACTCTTGGGACGACGGTGCTCAACTTCTTGTCGGTTGCCTTCTTCCGCTGAGCCTGCCCCATGTCTGCTTAGGGCTGCCATCCCGTGGTGTGTCTGGAGGAGGGGTTGTACAGGCATGCCAGGCAGTCAGTGCGAGAAGGGTTTAGGAGGGGTGCCAGAATTTTGCATGGGAGTAGAAGGACAGCTCCACGGCACATACAGTGGGCCGGTTGGGTAACCAAGGTCCTGCATAGAGGGTCCTGCTCAAAGGTCCCATGCAAGCGATATCCCTTCAGGGCGTGTTTGGGAGCAACACGCGGATGAAGCCCTCACCAACAGCGTCAAGTGACCACTCGCATGTCAGCACCAGACGTCAGCGTTCGCGGAGCCAGGAGGGCAGGTCCCGCCCACGCTGCTGCTGGGACCCGCCCTTGCGGTCCATGACGGGGTCCTCCGCCCCCCGCCGCTGCTCCGGGACACCGCGCCGGCCCCCCGCACCGCGCCCCCGCGCCGCCTGCCGCGCCGCCAGTCGGGCCTCCCACTCGTCGGGCTCGTCGCGGCTGGAGGTGGGCAGGGGGGTGTCGGTGGCGTACACCACCCGGTCGCGCTGGAAGCTGCGCTGCTGGGCCTCCACCTGGGCGGCCCGCAGTTTGGTGGCCAGCTGGGGGTCCGGGGCCCGTAACCGGCGGGACGCTGCCAGGCGAGCCTGGTTCCGGGCCTCGATGCCCGCGTTCCGGGCACGCAGGCTCAGCGCTCGCAGCGCGGGGATGGCGAAGAAGGAGAAGGCGTAAGCCTGTGGGACATGGGAGGGTGGAGGATGTGTGAGTGAAGGGGTGGGACCATGTGCGACTTGCCCTCGCCCCAGTGCAGGCACTGCCAGGCGCCTGTGCCAATCTAGCACATCAGCGGCTATCCCCCACGCCACAGGTGGATCAAGGAAGAGCTGAGCTCTGCACCCAGTCACCCCAGGTGCTCATGCACCTCTTGCGCGCATGCTCCCCGCCCCTTGGAGCCCCCCCTCCCCACCCCTTCCCCCTCAAATAAAATCACCCCAAGCCCACCTGGAGGAAGGGCATGGCGTTAGGGATCCAGCCCAGGCCGTTGCGGGCCAGCGCGTAGTAGCCCTGGGGCGAGCCCAGCATGCCCCCGAGGGCCACCACGCCCACCAGATTGGCGGCGCCCAGAGCGATGGCCACCAGCTTCTGGCCGCCATTGGCCTGCGTGAGCTGCACGGGCCTCTCCTGGACCAGCTCGGGCTGCACCGCCGGCAGCCTCTGGGCCTGCAAACATCAAGAAGATGGGGGCAGGGGGGCCGCAAGGTGCTTGGTCCCAGAGCCATCGGGTGGCAGGGGGGCCGTCGTCAGGGCTGCACAGGGCTGCAATCATGCCGAGCACCCTGCATCTCCCCCCTCGATCCCAGCTCACCGCGGCGGTCTGCTGCAGGGTGGGGAAGTGGTACAGGATCTCGCCGTCCTGGCCGACTACCGGCGAGCCGCCGAAGCGCGTGAGCACGGGGAGCACGTATGATTCGTCCACTGCGATGCTGGTGGTGTTGCCCACCTGGCCCTCCAGCATGGGGGCCAGCTCCTCCGCGGCCACAACGCCTCCCCGGCTCTGGATGTACTGGCCAATCTGTGGAGTGAGGGTGGAATGACAGGGTTGGCAGGTTGAGGGTACTGGCGAGAGGGGTCAAATGCCCTACCGCGCCAGCCCCGTCAAGAAGGCACCGGCAGAGGACCCGATGAGGAACCAGTGCTACGCAGGTGCAGCCGTCTGAGAACAGTGAAAGGTACATATGGGGTGCAGACTCATAACCAACAGCCACCCTGCTCCCCCGACGCCTTTCTTTACTACCCGGAACATATCTCATTCACCTTTTCCCAACGCTGGGCCTCAAAGGCGATGTTCGGGTCAGGGTCTCCGAAGACGAACGAGAAGATGGCCTCCAGGAAGTTCATGCCGCCCTGCCCCTTTGCAGCCGAAGGCTGGCGTGCGCGGGAGTACCGAGGGTTCCAGTACCTGCCACGGGTGAGCAGGTGAGGGGAGGTGGGAATCATCATACCCAGTCAATGTGCCATGGCAGAGGTGCCGGAAAAGGGGAAGAATCCCACCCTTCCACTACCCACTCAACCTGATTAAACACCCTCACCAGAGGAGGTCAGTGATGTTGAAGTAGAACTGCGGACCTCCACGGTAGTAGCCGCCGTTGCCCCGCCGATCCCGGTCATTGCTCTGGTTCCCGCTGGAGGCGATCACCGTGATGGCTAGGGCCACGGTGACCACGCTGGCCAGAAGCGCGGTTCCAAAGGTCACGCGCGCCAGGTAGGAGGCGGTGTCCTTGACGGCGGCGGCCGTGCTTTCCAGCCGGATGCGCAGCGACTTATTCCGGATCCTGTCCCTGAAGTTGGGGTCGAAGCTGTACAGAATCTCGCCCTCATCAGACACCTGTGAGGTGGAGGAGGAGGAAGAATGTGAGTGGGTGTAGGGGGAGGTGGGAGGCACTGAGGACAAGCGACAGGGAGTTCCTATATGGCTGGGCATTCCTCCCCTGATGTGCACACGAGCGGTGTTGCCCAGGCGGCATGATAAACATGGGCCCACTTCCTGTAGGTGCATACTCAGGCACCCCTCGTGGACCCTTCCAAACCACAAACCTTCAGATTGGCCAGGGAGTCGCTGGCGAGGGCCCGCAAGGCATCCTCAGCCTCCTTCAGACTGATCCCTGCCACAGCTGCCACGTCGCCCACAGTGACTGCCCCACCCCGCTTCAGGATGGCCGTCTCCGCCCTCTGTCGAACTTCAGATGGCAGGCCCTCACTGGCGATCTCCTCTGATGGCGGCTTGTAGGGTGTGGCCGCGGCGGTGGCTGGAGACCGCCGAGGCACGCGAGACCGAGGCCCCCCGAGGGGGTGTAGGCCCACGAAGGCAGGCCGGAATGACCGACAAGGCCGCAGCATCCCGGGTCCTTGTGCCAGTGTACTGGGCATGTATTGGCTGACAAGGGAGGCCGCTGCCTTGTGCCCGCCTGGCATCACCATGTTCCGGCAGACGGAGTGGTCAAGCGGACGCGCTCGGCAGAGGAGAGACGCTCGAGCGTGACTTCACAAATAGATGGCTACTGCGTCACACAAAGCCTTCTCGCAGGCCCTAATGCTTTAATGATGAGCTGTATATGATGTCGACAACGTCACATGCGTTGTCCGCGACGCTGGATGTGAGGAGTCGAGATGATTCTGCAAGCGCTGGAATGTTTGGTTTGCGCGCCTCCCATTTCCTTCCCTGTCCCTCCCCTTCCACTCCCCGCCAGCATGAACTGTTGAGGGTCAAGTCAGCGCACTCTGCCCGCCACATTACTGGACTTAGCCAAGTCCGCCTATCACTGCTTGGTCTGGGCCTCCATCTTCAGCTCAGGGACCAGTGCATGTCATGCTGGCTCGGCATGCAGGCCGCCCATCCTCTGCACAGCAGATTGGAGGCATCGAGCTCACCTTGGCCGCAGCATCGAATGCAGCAGTCACAAGCATGATTCTGCAAAGAGATAGGATGCTCTGATAATACCCGCCAGCTCAGCACTCGAGACATTCAGCAGCGCACCGTTTGCAAGCTTTGTGAGGAAGCTGGCCACAGAAATTTCCTGGCCCTGCAGCCGGCAGATCTCAAGCCAGGCGCCCGCCACGACCCTCCCCACCACGTGAGCTTTCTGTCAGTGCTTGTCGTGTCCTCTGGAAGGGCAAGCCAGACGGCGGGGTGTCAAGCATGCTGGGGCACCGTCCCTCCAACTGCGGACAGTGGATCACCGATCAGGTAGAGTTCAAGAGCCATGGCTTCCCCACCGAAAGGGAGCAAGAGGAGGGCAGGAAGGTGGCTGGTGTCCAGCACTTGTGCTGCGTGACTGCATTTTGTCCTACCCCAAGCCTGGTGGCACAGGAATTGAGCAACAGAGGAATCGTGCTAGCACACAAGTCCCGCGAGCCGCAGTGCACCCAGATGCCAATTCATAATCGGTTCCAACCAATGTATCCCCTGCGTGGGCCCACGCCTAGGCTCCTTGCACACCGAGTATCACATGGGTTGCGGCAAGGCTCATCAGGATCCCAGCAGGCTAACGGCATGCATCGAGGCAGCGGAGGAGTGCGGGGTGCAAGTTGCACTGCAGCGTGCGCCGTGGGCACGCTGAAGGTCTACAAGGGGCAAGGTAGCCTGGATGGCGAAGCAAAGGGGAAGGAGGTGGGGCCAATTCAGGCGAGCGGGGGTGGTGGGGGCGCGTTGGTGTAGATGAGGTCCAAGCCAGGCAGGAACTGCACCACCCCGTCTTTGCCAATGTATCGGGGACGGACATGGTGTGGAGCACTCTCCACCGTCTCAGTTTCGGTGGTGAGGGATCCCTGGGGTTCAAAGGGTGAGCCGAACGCGTTATGGCCCCCACCGTATGACCATTCGAGCTCAAATATGCCTACATTGGGTTGGAAGGACCCACTGATGACCACCACACAGGAGCAGGTAGACCCCGAGGTGAAGGTGCATGTCGCCGAGATGACGCCGAGCGGGGGTGGCGGGAAGGGCGCCGGCGGTGGGGAGGGTGGTGGGGAGGGGGGCGGGGGCGATGGGGGGGGCGAAGGGGGTGGGGGAGGGCTGGGGGGCGGCGGTATGGGGGGTTGGTTGAAGGGCAGTGCCACGCTTATCCCCGGGAACTGGTGGCCGGTGCTGTCCGTATACCACACCCAGGCGTCGGTGATGCCCCCCAGGTGGAAGAAGTGGGTGCGTGTGTAGGACGTGATCGGCCCGCCGGGCGCCACCTCCTCGCTGTTAGGCATGGAGTAGGCCGAGTCCTTGAACCCGATCTTCAGGACGCCCACGCCAGCCACCAGGTTGCCAGACACCACCATGCTGCAGGCCGCGTAGTCGTATGGGTCGGTGGAGGAGTAGTCGGGCCCGCAGTATGCCGCCAGGATGGCGACGTCGTGGGGTGGCGGCGGCGGCGGCGGCGGCGGCGAGGCGGCGGCGGGCGGGGGGGGAGTGGGCGGGGGCGGGGGGTGGACGGTGGGG
>NW_011934204.1:84634-85516 GCF_000733215.1 Auxenochlorella protothecoides
ACGGGTCGGGCGGGGGCGGGGGGGTCGGACGGGTCGGGGGCGGCGGAGTGGCGGCGGCGGGGCGGGGTGGCGGGGGGGGGACATTGAAGGGGACTGGTGCATCCATGGAAGTCGCCACCGGTTCTCCCCCCGCGTCGGAGTACATCGCCAGCACGCCGCTCACCGTGCCATAGAACGGAACGTCTGTGTGCGAGGTGACAGTGCCGGAGGGCACAAACTTGGTGCCCTGTTTGGTGGTGCCATCCACCTCCCAGTACAGCCGCAGGGTCCCCGTGCTCAGGCTCTGGGACATGCCTATCGTTGCCGTGCAATACAGGTCGGTGCCGAGGAGTTGACACAGCGCCATGCTCACTTCCAATGTCAGGGGCGGTGGGGTTGGGCTAGGCGGTGCGGGACTCGGAGGGGGTGAAGGTGGTGGGCTTGGCGGAGGAGGCGATGGCGGTGGGCTTGGCGGGGGAGGCGATAGCGGTGGGCTTGGCGGAGGGGGTGATGGTGGGGGGCTTGGCGGAGGGGGTGATGGTGGGGGACTCGGGGATGGTGGGGGAGGTGGTAAGCTTGGAGGGGGTGCCGATGGTGAGGGACTTGGTGGGGGTGGGATGGTGGCGGGGAAGATGGAGGAACATTCACAGGGGGAAAAGGACGAGGCTGGGGATTTGGGACTGGGGGAGGACTCCTGCGTGCTGGTGGGGGTGGACTCTTCCTTGGTGAGATTGGAGGGCTCTTCTTTGTGGGGGGTGGTGGACTCTTCATTGGGGGTGGTGGAGGGCTCTTCTTCACTGGAGGTGGGCTCTTTCGTGGTGGGGGAGGTGCGCTCTTTCGTGGTGGGGAGGTGGGCTCTTTCGTGGTGGGGAGGTGCGCTCTTCCGCTGGGGGAGGTGGGGCC
>NW_011934204.1:86816-108014 GCF_000733215.1 Auxenochlorella protothecoides
GGGGCCTTCTTCGCTGGGGGAGGGGGGGCCTTCTTCGCTGGGGGAGGGCTCTTTCGTGCAGGGGGAGGGCTCTTTCGTGCAGGGGGAGGTGGGCTCTTCTTCATTGGGGTTGGGCTCTTTCGTGCAGGGGGAGGTTGGCTCTTTCGTGCCGGAGGAGGGGTCTTCTTGACTGGGGGTGGAGGCCACTTCTTCGCTGGGGGAGGGCTCTTTCGTGCAGGGGGAGGGCTCTTTCGTGCAGGGGGAGGTGGGCTCTTCTTCATTGGGGTTGGGCTCTTTCGTGCAGGGGGAGGTTGGCTCTTTCGTGCCGGAGGAGGGGTCTTCTTGACTGGGGGTGGAGGCCACTTCTTCGTTGAGGGAGGTGGTTTCTTCTTTGCTGGGGGTGACGGAATCTTCCTTACTGGAATTGGAGGGCTCTTCTTTACCAGGGGAGGTGGACTCTTCCTCGCTGAAATCGGCAGGCGCTTGTTCGCTTCAGGTTGCGAGTGCGATTGTGAAGCCGCATCCGCTTGCCGTACGGCAACTGACTGTCCCCCCTTGGGAGACGGTTTGTCCTTCTTCACCATATAAGCTTGAGTAGCTTGCACCGACATGGGTGTGGCATGGCCGAAGGTTACACTCAGCGAACCGCTCCCTGCTTGGACAGCGGAATCGGCTCTTGAACTCCCTGACGCTTGGTCGGAGTGGTCGCCATGTGTAACCTACGCGCAGAGAAAGGGACGGGCAACTCAGAGCTTGGCTACACTGAGGGATAATATAGCATGGTAAATTATGTCAATGCACTCGAGTGTTGCTCTGTGCGAACCTGAATGAAAAAGAGAGTCACGACAACGACTACAAGGCTCCTGGCTGGTTGAAAGTGTGCGCTCATAAGCTCTTATACAGACTCCCCTCGCGAGAAGCGTAGTCCAGCTCAAAGTATAGACTTATTGTAATCTTGTTCCCGTGCTGAAGTGAACGAGACCTTACTAAGGGCTGCATCGGACTACACACATGCCGGTGCTGGTTCGGCCCGACAGGACCGGGCAAATCAGGTTCGGTTTCCGGATGACACCCGGCAGCACGTCAGGGCTACCGCAATTGAAAAGGGAAGGCCGGAATAGGCACGTGAATGGGGTAGCGATATATAATCATCGAGGCACGGCTCGGGAGTTGAAACTCTCGTCTGGATGTCACTGGATGCTTACAGTGAGGACAAGGATGGGTATAGGCAATACTACGGATGCAGGTAGGTTCAGTGGATGAGTACCCCTACGCACCAGCGTAGGCGGCGATGGAATAGGAACGGGGCAGCGAAATTCCTGTTACAGCAACTGCTTGGAATCATTCCTCGACTCGACAGGTTGGAAGCCGTACTTCAGACAACCTAAACTTCCCACCTCGAGACCTACAAGTATCGTGCGTAATGTCTCACTGGGAGTTTTAACTGTAGAAGGCATTTCTGAAAATGAATTACATCGGCTGGCGCAGCATGGATTCAGTCTCGGCTTAGAGAGTCGCGGGCGGGACAGGAAGTCATGTTGTGAAGGCAGGCGAGGGTTCTGGCATACCCCTCACAGGGTAGTCGAACATTGAGAATTTTTTAGAAAGTATTGAAGCCACTCTCGACACGCGAATTTCGCCCCAACCTTCTGACTGATGTCATCTCCCCTCTTTCAATCCTTTGGGGCACCAACGCAGCAAGCATTTTGTGGGGTCAAATGATATCCATAAAGATCGGACAATTGATTGTTTCACAAGCGTTCCACAGGGTGTGTTCTAGGCCGAAGCAGTCCGCCGTTCATTTGTGTTTCATCGCGCTGGACCCTCCACAAACTTTTTAGAATCGCTTACGACATCCTTCTCAGTCATGAGGTCAATCCGACTACAGGTCTCGGTAGGCGTGCGCGGTGCAAGTCTGGATCATCCTCGCCGCCGCTAGGAGCGACATCCGGTGAAATGAATGATTCAAACATTCCGACCTCATGCTCCTTTGAAGTATCAGCAAACTTGAACTTCCCCATCAACTGAACTAATCAATTCTTGCTTGCAACAGCCCTGAAGGGGAGCATTCAAGAGTCCTTTAGCGCAAACACTTAGCCTTTTCTGTCGCATACCCGTGCCAAGGGAACGGTACCATTTGGTTCAAAACTCGATGATGCCCTTGCTTGAAGCCGTTCCTTGCCTCTGTTGGGTACACCTGCCACATGCACCGCAGTCTCCTACATCTGACAGCAGTATCATCTTGTCGGCCAGCATCATGCACTTCAACCACAATTATTATCTCTCTCGTCCTAAGAAGTAGAACCGCACCCTCTCCCATTTGCAAATGCATGTATATTGGCAGTGTACCAGGAGATTACTTTCCTGGCCGTGCCGATTCTCCCCAAACTTCGTCTGGGCGCGAGGTCACAGGGCGCGACGATTGTGTCAAGCGCCCCACGTTCTCGCTGACGCAAGTCTTCACAATACTATGTGTGGGTTGTACTTTTTGAATTTCCATACTTATCCAAAGTGAAGCACAGTAGGAGTGTTTGCAGGCGGTCGAGAAGCACCCGCCACACCCCCGACTCCCTCCTTGTGCGGGGTCTCGGGGCCATGGGGAAGCACAATGGTAAGTCCCGCAAGTCGGGACTCTCCGTGGGTCAGTCCCTGGTGAATCGCGCTAAGCGGGAGGGCAGGACCGCCGGGGCGGCGGCACACATGTACACCACGGACCTGGGCCCCGACAACAACATGCAGAGCGTGATCGAGCGCAACGACCTGGACGAGATGATGGCCATGGTGAAGCTAATGGATGGCGTGGGGATTGCCTTGGCATGCATGCCCTGCATGCACGCGCTGTTGGGGTGGTTGAAGGCGGGGGGCGCCCCTGGGCACATATCCCAAGCTGCCCATTTTGCTGCCCCTGCAAGGAGGGGGCTCCCTCCTATTTTATCCCTTACGTTCTCTCAATCCCCCCACCCCCCCTCCCCTCCCCAAGGCCACGCTGGCGGACAAGGACTTCTCCGCAGAGAGGCAGAACGTGGTGGTGATCAGCACCGGCTCGGTGGCACCCAGGGACACCGAGCGCGCCGAGGCCGAGCGCAGCGCTGCGGAGGAGCGGCACCGCCACCGCCTCACCATCCCGCGCCGGCCGTCCTGGGACGAGGGGACCACGCCCGCGGCGCTAGACGCGGAGGAGCGCGCCTCTTTCCTCGCCTGGCGCCGCGACCTGGCGCTGCTGGAGGGTGAAGAATCGCTGGTGCTCACACCCTTTGAGAAGAACCTGCAGGTCTGGCGCCAGCTCTGGCGCGTGCTGGAGCGCTCAGACGTCCTGGTCCAGGTGGTGGACGCGCGCGACCCGCTGACCTACGCCTGCCCCGACCTGGACGCCTACGCGCACGAGCTGCATGCCACCAAGCATAGCCTGCTGCTGCTGAACAAGGCAGACCTGCTGCCGCCCGCGCTGCGCAGCGCGTGGGCGGACTACTTCCAGGCGCGGGGCATCCGGCACGCCTTCTGGTCCGCCAAGGCCGCCGCCGAGGCGGAGGCGGAGGCGGAGGCAGAGGAGGCGGCGAGCGGGATTGGGGTGGCTAGGCGGGACCAGGACCCGGACCCGCGCGCCGCCCTCCTCTCGGTCGACGGCCTGCTGGACTTGCTGCACCGCACCGCACAAGAGGCGGTGGCGGAGGCGGCGCTCCTGGGCGTTCCCAGGGTGAGCGGACGGGAGGGGGGGTGGGGGGTGGGGGACCCTTTTCGTGTGGTGTCAGAAGTATGTTCAACGGCATCCAGGCTGCTTGACCTTCGATTAGCATGCCATTCCACCTGTGAGAATGTGTGATCACACGCACCCCCCAACCCCAGCCCCTGCCCCTCTATTCTCCCTCACGAACTCTCCTTCCACATCTTCAGGGTGCCCACGGCGACCGGCTGGTGGTGGGCCTGACCGGCTACCCCAACGTGGGCAAGTCCTCCACCATCAACGCGCTGTTTGGGTCCAAGAAGACGGCGGTGGCGCCGACGCCGGGCAAGACCAAGCACTTCCAGACCCTGAACGTCACCGATGACCTCACCCTCTGCGACTGCCCGGGCCTGGTCATGCCCCAGTACGCCAACAGCAAGGCGGAGATGGTGGCCGCAGGGGTCATCCCCATCGACCGCCTGACCGACGTGCGGGCGCCGGTGGGAGCCATCGCCCTCCGAATCTCTCGCCGCCAGTTCTCCTCTGCCTACTCCCTGCACCTCAGGGGAGAGGGGTGAGTGGGCAATGGGGTCCGGGGGGTTGTAGGGGTGAGGTTTGAGGTGATCGTGCCACCGGAACGGCCGGCTGTGTGGGTTGCTGTGTGGACAACGCACTGCTCCCATTCCAGCCTTTCCTCCCCTCTCTTCCCCCCCTTTCTGTCCAGGCACCCGGACGCGGTGGAGGTGCTGCGCGCTCTGGCCCTGTCGCGGGGCTGGGTGGTGGGGTCGGGTCTGCCCGACGAGGTGCGGGCCGGGCGCCGCATCCTCAAGGACTACATCGATGGCAAGCTCATGTTCTGCAAGGCGCCGCCGGGGGCGGCGCGGGCGGTGAGGGCCGTGGCGGCGGCCCTGGCACACGGCGGCATGCCCGAGGCGTTGGCCTGCTCCTCCGGAGCGCCGGCGCTGGAGGCGCCCTCTGGCGGAGGGCAGGAGGAGGCCTCCACGTCTGGGGAGGAGGACAGCGAGGAGGAGGAAGGGCCGGGGGTGTCTGCTGGCGCCGGCGCCGAGCTGGACCTGGCGGACCTCGAGCTGCTGGAGGAGCTGAAGCTGCAAGGTATGTGAATTTGAGGGGATTGCAAGGGAAATGAGGAGTCGGAAGGATGGGCAGGCTTGCTGGGGTACTCGTTTCAGTGATGCTAGCGATCGCACTCTCTACAACACTCTGAGAGCAGCAGTATCCACTCCCACACCCCCTCGCAGCGCAAGGACAAAAGCCGAGCAAGCCGGTGCGAGCGGCACACAAGTTCCACAAGAAGGCGGCGCGCTCAAAGGGCACGCGGGGGATCGCGGTGGACCTCGGCACCAGCGACGGCGCGATGCTGCAGCACGGAAAGCGCGGTGGGCTCGTCAGGATCGTGTCTGACGCCACTGCCTAGTGCCGGCATGACATGCTCTCCTTTCGCACCTCGCCCTTGTAACCATCAGCATGGAAAACCCCTAAAATCAGTGGACCAGGGCTATTCAACATCCGACCACTGGAGGCGCTGTCTTTTGTATGCGCAGCCTCACTCATTCTGAATCAACATGATTCAGATTGCTGGAAGTGGGGAATGGGCATCCATTTTACAGTGGCAAGTAGAGGACACGGGATACTGCAATGGGGCTCTTGGGGGGGCACGTTCGAGTGGCAGCTCAGCGCCTGAGCCCGCCGGTGAGGGACGACAGCAGCCCCGTCCCAAAGCTCATGTCCCCCAGGCTGGCCGTCATCTCCGCCGCGCGGTCGCCCAGCAGCGCGCCGAGCTTGGAGCCGCGCAGTGCATCCATGGCCGCTGCGCCCATCTCCTTGGGCCCCGGCGCCTGCGCGGCGGCCGCGCCGCGGCCCCCGCCCCGCCCCGCCGGCCTCTCCTCCTTGTGTGCCCGCGCCTGCAGCGCGGCGCGCAGCGCGGCAAAACCGTAGTGCGCGCCGCCGCCGCCGTCGGCGTCGAACAGTGGGCAACGCGGCTCGGCGGCCTCATCGGGGCCCGTGTCGCTTTCAGCGGCGAGGGACCTCGGCACCGCCGCCGGCGGCGGGGTGGACACGGGGAGCAGGGCGCAGCGCGGCGCGGCGGGGGCGACGCGCAGGACGCCCACCGCGTCGTCCGACTCCGACCCTGCCGGGGCGGGGGTGCCCGCCGCCCGCGCGCCGCCGGACAGCAGGCCGACGAGGAGGCGGGAGCGGGCCAGGGCGGCCGCCGCGCCGGCGGCCAGGTGCGGCAGGGCGCTGGCCCAGTCGATGGGGTCCAGGCGCGCAGCCACGGCGCGCTCCGCCGCGGCCCAGGGCCCCGAGGGCGCGGCGGCGTGGTGGCGCGTGGCCGTCGTGGCCGCGCTGGGTCCACGTGCCGCGGCGCTGGCGGCGCCCTGCCCCAGCGCGGCGGCCGCCAGGCGCACGTCGAACGCCAGCTGCAGCGCCCCCGGCTCCGACAGGCGCGGGGAGGGTCTGGTACCGGCATCGGCGCGCCCCTCCCCGCCGCTTCCTACGGCGGCCAGCACCTCGGCCGCCAGCGCGGCCGCCAGGCGCGCCTCAAAGGCGTCGCGCGGCGCGGGCCCCAGCGCCGCGCCGCCCGCGCGGTCGACCTCGCGCGCGGCGCAGCACAGCGCGCGCAGCGTGGCGGGGGAGGGCGCGAAGGGCAGCTCGAAGCCCTGGGCGCCGCCGTCGGCGCCGGGCAGCGCGGCGGGGCGCCAGCCGCGCTGCGGGCGCGGGGCCGCCAGTGCCGGGTCGGCCGCCAGCTCAGCGCCGAACGCGGCTGCGATGCACTCCGCAGCCCAGTCGGCCCACACCTCGAACGCCTCCTCGGCCATCGACCTGAATATGTTGTCGGGGGGGTGGGGGGGGGGCGAGTGTGTGTGAGAAGGAAAGAGGAAAGAGAGGGTGCCGAGTCAAAGTATGCCCACGCAGGGCAAGTCCATCATTGAACGCATGATCCAAACGAGGCACAGAGACCACGTGCCCTGCTTTCTCGCCGCCGCCCCGCTTCTGACCAGCCCCTCCGACCGCAGCTCCTCACCCGAGCTTGGCCTGGACGGAGCGCAGGCCCTCCACGTCGGCCTGAGCGCCCCCCGCGCCGACGCCCGGCCCCGCGCCGTCCTGCACGGGCCCACCGCGGCGGGTGGCCAGCGCGCCGGCCACGTGGCCGATGACTAACGCAGCGTGCACGTCGCGCCCGCCCCGCTCGCGAAGCCCCGCCAGCGCCGCGCCCAGGCCGTCGGCCACCTCGCCTGCCGCGCCGGCCAGGCGCCGGCGCAGGAAGGGCTCCAGCGCCGCAGCGCGGCCCTCTGCGCCGCACACGTCGCGCGCGGCGTGTGCGGCGTGCGCCAGGCCCTCGTCCATCAGCCTCGCACTGGCCGCCGCGGCCGCCAGCCAGACGTCGGGCGCGGCGGCGGAGGGTTCCGCGGACCCCATGTGCAGGTCCACCGCCTGGGTCCAGGGCGTGGCGCCCCTGTCCCCCGCCTGGGGTGGGGGCAGCGACCCCGTCGCCTGCGATGGGGGGCGGGACGGAGGGCGAGGGTGGGTGGTGGAGAGTGAGAGCATGGCACGGCAGGCTGTCGGTGTGAGAGGCGCCCCAGGGATGCAGGGTCGTTGCCTCTGTTCCGCCCTGCCCTCGGTTCAGAGCAGAGGGACCCCTCCAGGACATGATGTCGAGTGGGGTGAGGGAACCTACCCACGCGTCCCGTCTCAGCTGCACACGGGGTCGAAAGGGCCCTGGCCCTGTGCATCGCATCTCCTCCCCAACAAACTTTCCGCCCCCCTCCACGACACATCCTCCTCACCTCCAGGGCGGCGCCCAGCGCGGCGCCGACGCCCACCACGACGTCACGCACGTCGCCGTCCACCAGAGCGCAGGCCCTGGCCACCAGCTGGTCCTCCAGCAGGAGTGGCCAGAGGGGGCGCGGCGCACCCAGCGCCCACTGGCACACATCGTCCCAGGAGAGCGGGACTGGGCGGGGTCCGCGCGGGGCGGGCGCGGGCGCAGACGTGGGCCCTGCCTCGGAGTCCGACTCCTCCCCGAAACTGTCCAGCTCGCAGGCCCAGGCCGCGAGGGAGGCCCTCACCCCGGCCTCCAGCTCGGCCAGCTCGCGGCCGGAGCGCGCGGCCTGCATGGCGCCGCGCGGCGCCCCCGAGGCCCAGCACCCCGCCACCTCGTCCAGCCAGGTGCCGAGCTCCAGCGCCACGCCGCCGGCGCCCAGGGTGGCCAGGCGCGCGCCCGCCGCCTCGGCGTGGCCGAGCCAGTCGGCGCGCGACGCGGCCGCGTCGGCGCCGGGGCCGGGCGGCGGCGCGCGGCGCAGTGCGCGCTGCACCAGCGGCGTGCGAGTGACCCCGGGCAGGACGCAGAAGAGCTGGGCGGCGGTGGCGACGGTGGAGGCCACCAGCGCGGCCGCGGCCGCCAGCGTGGCCGTGCCCTCCCGGGGCGTTGCCGGCGGCGGCCGGCGCAGGATGCGCTCCACCGCGCCGCGCCGGGCGGCGAGAAGGACGCGCAGCAGCTCTTGCCCGTCCACGGGCTTGAGCAGGGCCAGCGCCGCCAGCGTGGCGGCGATGTCGCGCGCCGGCACGTCCCCCGCGCCGGCGCCGTCCCGCAGCCACTCCCCCGCCCGGCCCTGCACCTCGCCCCGGAACTTGCGCACCAGCGGCCACTGGTGCTGGAGCAGGGGGAACTGGGCCGCGACGCCGTGCTTCCCGCGCCCCGTCAGCGCGCGGTGCGCGTCGGACGCGGCCAGGAAGCGGCACGCCGCGCCGAGGAAGTCGCAGGCGTCCAGGCAGCCCCAGACGTGCTCGGGGGTGTCCAGCAGGAATTTGACGCGGATGCCGACGTCTGGTGAGGGGGGGTGGGAGGATGTGGGAGGTCCTTATAGAGGAGCAACCAGTCAGAAGCTCGGGCTCAGGGGGAAAGCTGTCTGGTGATTGGCTTAGGCTGACACGAGAGAGCTGAAGGTGGGAGGTGGTAATTCCTCGCACACTCTTTGCGCTCAGATAAAAGCAAGCCCCATATGTAGAGCTGAAACACCAGAGGGCAGTCTTCCCCACCATAGAGGCGCTCGGTAGAGCTCTTGGAGGTGGGGCTGGCGAGGCGATTGTCGGCGTTGCTCTTTCCCACTGCCTCAGCGACAGCCTGCATCTGGGACTGGATGCGGGAGACCAGGCCCACCACCTGCTTGGCAGACTCGTGGATGTCGATGACCGCATCGGAGGTGGCCAGCAGCTCCCTGCAGGGTGGATGGAGACACACTTTTTTTGTCGTTGCCGATCTGGCAAGCTGGTGCTGAATGCCGCGTCGCCAGAGCTGAACCATTTGGACTAAATGGAACAAGACACCTGCCCTCACCTGTACGAGCCGCCGATGAGCTGCCTCAGCTGCTCCCTCTTCTCTTCTACTTCATGTCGAGCCTGGACCTCCACCTGAACCAGGTGCGAAAGCCGGGTCGCAAGGGGCTCCATATTCCCATTCCTGGATGGGCACCAGCCCACTCAGCAGCACAAGTGCATCTCTATCGACTTGCCTCCCGGATCTGGTCCACAGTCCTGGCGCGGAAGAGCTCCTCCACCTGCTGCTCCACCGACTCTGCCATCGTGCGGGTGCAGAGTGCTCACCTGGCCAGGCCCCGACACCGCATCAGTCCATCGAGTACAATTCTCTTATACAGAGCAGATCCGGTGCGGTACTTGCTCGAAGAGCTGGCTTGTAGCACAGGGTGATCACTCGCGCCTGGACTGCAAGGGTGACCTGGCAGCCAGGGTGATCGGGGAGGCCCAAGCGCCCCAGACCCCTGCCTTCCAGATGTCCCTCCCGTCCGCAGAGACCACATCAGAGTGATCAAACCTACTTTTGGCATGACTGCCGCGGCTCCGTGCATAGTGACGCATCCCGCTCTGCGTTCTTGAAGACGGAGTGATCTTGGGCCAGGGAGGAAAGCCAAGGGACATGGTGAGTCTTCCTAGGGGACTGGACGGCCGTCGCACTTCTTCTCCCATCCCAATTCATCGGTCCGCATCGCCCCTCCAGGAGTCCACGGTGGTGTGCGTGGACAACAGCGAGTTCACGCGGAATGGGGACTACGCACCTACCCGGTTCCAGGCCCAGGCGGATGCCGTGAACCTGCTGGCCGGGGCCAAGACCCAGCACCACCCCGAGAACACGGTGGGAGTGATGAGCATGGCGGGGCGCAGCCCCCGGGTGCTCGTCACCCCCACCACCGAGCTGGGAAAGGTGCTGAACGCCATGATGAAGATGGACATTGAGGGGGATGTGCACCTGGCCACGGCCGTGCAGATAGCCCAGCTGGCCCTGAAGCACCGCGAGAACAAGAACCAGAGGCAGCGCATTGTCATCTTCATCGGCAGCCCCATCCAGGAGGACAAGGTGTGCTGTGGTGTGTTGGGTGGGGGACGTGGGCAAAGGGGGCGGGGCTGGCACCTGTTGCAGAGGGCTGGCTTGACTGCACCCTCACTGCCAGACACGGCACAGCTCACGTTCCGCATGCAAACTCCCTCCCAGGACTCCATGGTGAAGATCGCACGGAAGCTGAAGAAGAACAACATTGCAGTGGACATCGTCAGCTTCGGCTCTGGTGGGTGCTGTTGACGGGTGTTGGTCGGCGGATGGACTGCTGCTTCACTACTGATAGACAGCGGCAGCCTCTGAGTGTGTGGCCAGCAACCTTGGGCCCAGATGCACCAGCCTGAAGTGCTCAGAGCAAGCTCGAAGACTCCCCTGCCCTACTCAGCAGTCCCACACCTAATGCTCTTTCCCCCCTCCTTGGAAACCGCAGAGGAGGCCAATGTGGAGAAGCTGGAGGCTTTCCAGGCGGCGGTGAACAGCAACGGCAACAGCCACCTGGTGACGGTGCCGCCAGGCACCATCCTGTCAGACCAGCTCTTCGCCACCCCGATATTCATGGAGGAGGGGGCGTCCAGCGACGGCGGCGGCCCCGCGCCTCCAAGGAGTGAGTGGTCTAGGGTTGGAGAGGTTGTCAAGGCCTGTGTAAACGAGAGGTGGGAGGGGATGAGAGGGCTGAGGACCCCACCCAAGGCTTCGATGGCTTCAGCCTGCCATTCCGCCTTGATACTTTTCACACCCCGTCGAATCCTTCAATCTGCTCTTTGGCCCACTCGTCCCACCCCTGAATCCACCCCATCCTCATCACAATCCCCAGGCAACGTGGTGGACGGCTTTGACTACGGTGAGCTGGGCGTGGACCCCACCCTGGACCCGGAGCTGGCGCTGGCGCTGCGCGTGTCCATGGAGGAGGAGCGCGCGCGGCAGGCGGCCGCCACCGGCGGCGCGGAGCCCGGGGCGGAGGCCGGCGCGACCGAGGCGGCGCCCGCCGCGACGCCCGCTCCGCGCGCCGCGGCCCCCGTGCCGGCGGGCGAGGCTGACGACGTGGAGGCCATGGACGAGGACGTGCTGCTGCAGGAGGCGCTGGCCCTGTCCATGCAGGCTGAGCAGCCCACGCCGGCCGCAGCCACGGCGGCCGCCGTCACCCCCGCCGCGCCGGTCAAGGAGGAGGCCCCGCGCCCCGCCCCACCGGCGAGGGAGGAGGAGGAGGGCATGGAAGAGGACGATCCGGAGCTCGCTCTCGCGCTCCAGGTGAGAGGGTTTGATCCCGGCGGCGGGGGGATGGGCAGGGGGCCCGCATGCGGGCTGCGAGGATGGACTTGCGATTTGCCGTGCTGTTCTCGGGCCGGCGAGTACAGGAGGGCGAGACTCTGAGGACCCCTGGATGCAGCAGCAGGGCGGCTGCGAGGCATCTGCATCAGCCCCCCCACAGCCGCCCGCTCCCCCGCCTCCGACCACCCAGATGTCGCTGGCGGAGGAGCACACCCGTGAGGAGGGGGAGCCTGAGCAGGGGTGAGGGTGGGCGGAGCGCCCGTCGCCGCTGACGCTCTTGGCTCCTCTTGACGGCTGCTGACTGTGTCAATCCTGGTGGCTCAGGGCACATATGGTACAGACCGTCTGGGCAGAGCAGGGGATTCCTCGGTGGACCCCCAGGGGGCCGCGGGGCAGAAGATATTTCAAACATAAGGGCATGAGGGTCAGGCATGGCAGCCTGGAGGCAGGCACGTAGGGTGAGAGCATCGCTGGGTAGTAAGCTGGGAAGAAACATACGGGTTTTGTCACAAGGGAGGGGGCAGGCGAGAGGACGGAGTACAGGGAGGGCGGGGCGGGGGGGGGCCGTCGGGGCACTCCGGTGGGGGCTTGAGACGATGGGTATCTCTGAAGCGGCGCCGGCCGACCGGCCCGCCCCGAAACGATCTGGTGCATTGGCGGGGTGGCGCCCAGGCTGTATGGGACATACGAGGGATTGCGGCCGCCTTGCCGGCAGGCCGCCGACCCACCTGGCTAGTAGTACACAGGGGTAGGGAAAACAGCAATCGGAGTGGGCCGCCCGGGGCACGGCGCGGGGAGAAGTACAGGCCCCCGGAGGCTCTGGGGCGGGCTGCGCACCTCGTTCTCCTGGTCAGGAGGTGAACACGCGCACTCCGGGCGACACGGCGCCCGACCTGCCGCCCAGCACCACGACCGGCGCGGCGTCGGCCCCGGCCCCGTTCCCCGGCCCCACCATGGGCTTGCCCTGCGTGTCCCAGGGGGAGACGCCGGAGAGGGGCAGCGGGATGGCGCGCAGGGGGATGCCCGCCCGCGCCACCGCCTCCCAGTCGTTGCGCTGCTCGGGGCCCCGCAGCGACGGCTGGTGGCGTGAGGCGGGGCGGCTGGTGGCGGGAGGTTGGCCGCTGGCCAGGTAGCCGCCAGAGTCCAGCAGCATGCGCAGCTGCATGAGAAGCTCGGGCGACACCCAGGCGGGCATGCCCTGGGTGGGACGGGGCGGGGAAGCCTGCCTGGCCTGCGGTGCAGCCTCCGCTGCGGGCCGGCTGTCAGCGCCGGCATGCGTTGGCTGCGCCGTCGTCGAGCTGTGCACGGTCCGTGGGACGGCGTGCTGCAGCGCCAGGATGTGCGCTTCTGGGGCGGGCAGCACGTAGACCTCGGCCGCCTGGGTACGATGGACGGAGGCCTCCTCGCCGGCGCCACTCGTCTGATCGGCCTGGCTGCTCATGCTCAGCTGCAGCTCCTCCAGCCCCACCGCAGGTGGCCCGGTGGCGGCACTTCGGCTGCTGCCACGATCGTAATAGCTGCGTGTGGAGGCGGGGGGAGCGGGGCATTGGACGCGCAGGCCTCATGCGCAACAACCCTGCCCAAGCCTCCTTCGGTCCCACAAGCCATAATCATGAGATACATTCTGCTACAATTTACCTATGCACATGAAGGCAAGGATCCTCTGCTCTGCCCCCCCCTCCCCGCGTTACCACTCACCTGTCGCCGTCCCAGCTGGAACTCTCTCCCAGGGTGAGCAGGGCCTGCGCTGCGTCCTCAGGGGACATGGCGTGCGCCTTCGGAGCCACAGACTTGCGGCGCTTCGCCTTTGAGTGCGTGGTTGCTGCATTGGACGACCGCTTGGCGGAGGGACCCTTGCCAGGATCGATCCCGATGGCTGCATCAATGTTGAAGGGAAAGGGTGTGAGATGAAGAGAGGGGATGGAAGATGATAACAATCAAGGGAGCTCTATCTGCAGCCAGCGTGTAGGATAGTGGGTAAATCAGAAACCTCAGGTCTCATTGCAGGGGCATGAAGCATGAGGCTCAGCCCCCACCAAAGCAGCCGAGGATCGAGCTTTGTACCACTCCTTACCCTCGCACAGCTTGCGGCGGAGCCAGTTGTTGTTATTGCTGAATGTTCTTGTCCCGTACACCTGCGATGGATGAGAGCCCACGAGTTCAGCTGGAAGTTGCTATAGGAGCCCCACGGGGCGGCTCAGAAAGTAAGCAAGGCATGCACCACATGGCAGCCAAACGACAATGACTGGGCAACAAGAGTACAGGCCTGCAATTATTCAACACTGCTGGCCCAAACCCAGCTCACCGCACGAAAGGTGTTCTGAAGGTCACGCTGACTCATGCGCTTGATGGTCTTGCCTGCTTCCGCCACAGTGGCCGCCCCAAAGTGAGATAGAGCCGTTGCACCCTTGTTGTCGGTGGGCAAAGAGTGTCGAAGCAAGTGGTGCTGGGTGGCGCCACCGCTCCCGGCCCGCATCCAGTCATCGGTCTTGGGAGCTATGTCCGCTCCCGGAAAACGATCGTACATTATGGGAGCTCCCACAGCCATACTATGGGCTCAGCCCGGGAAAGCCGTCCTTGGCCACTGCGACAGGCGGAAAAGGGTCGGGACGAAGCGTGAGTGATGTTAGGGGTTCCTTGAAGCCACTATCAGGGAGTTTGCCGAGGTGAAGACGAGGCAGACCAGGGCGAGGGCCGCCCGACGGACAGATCGCAGACCGTCGACACAGGGAAAGATAACTGTCGCACCACAAAGTTCGCCACTTGCGCACAATTGCCGGTAAAATAGATGGAATCGGGTGAAGGTGACAGGTTGGGAAGCGAAAGGAAGAGCAAGGGAGCGGTGCAGGCAGGTGGATGTTAACCAGCGCGTTCCGAGGTGGGGCGCGACACCGAGCTGCAAAAGGCCGCTACGCCCTCCAAGATCCCTCGGGATACCAAACCAAAGAGAATTGTGCAGAGTTAACGCGCCAACGTCATGTGCAGGACCACTCCCGGAAGACCCCGGGCGGAAGAAGCGACCAGAACCGAGCCCACCTGAGAACGCGTGCGGAGGTGATCTCGGCCGACAATACCGAGAGTTTGGCAGTCGAACTGGTTTTAGGCGAGCTCGTGATGAGCCCGGGAGCCTGCTGAAGGCCCGGCCGGCTTTGACTATATTCAAATATCTCCGACACTGGGGTGCAGCAATATGCCTCCCCGGTGGGTTCCGCACCACAGGAGTGCCCACCCAGAGTTTGCACGGGGTAGATAATCTTGTTTGAGTCGATGAAGGGGGGCCAACGCCGTGTTCTGAGGATGGTGGGTGGTCGCCAGGCAACTGGGGATGCGGCAACTGCCCCCGGGGTCGAATTCGCTGACAGGCATGCCCCTGGAGCAAGCCCGAAAATTCCGATGCCCATTTCGACCCATGATCCCCATGGACACTACCATGCAGCCTCATGTAATATCCGACGAAGTACGCCATTCCATCGCGATGAGTCGCGTGAGAAGCGTCGGGTCTGGGCTGAACATACTTGACAACTCGCGCGTGCAGTTTTCTTGGCATCTACAGCTGGATCATGGGGGCCAGTATGGGCGGCGACGAGTTTTCACTTCATGGCGCCCATAGCCCTGACCAACGTCCTATTGGGGTTTGCGGGAAGCATTTCTCGATACCCCGATTGCATGAGACACGCGACGAGGAAGTCCGGCGTGACGACGGTAGCCTCGGCGGTTGGCCCCTTGGACAGGGTCGCTTTGTCGGCCAGGACAAGATCCGCCTGTCCTGCTGATTTCATCGGCACGAGCCGTCCTCCACCGGCGGTCACAATAGCTCTGCCGAGGGGGGAAGGAGAGGATATTGAACGCTCCTCGCGACGAGAAGTCTAGCGCTGGTGGGATGAAGAGCACGAACCTGCGCGTAGGTGCGCGCCAAACCCCTCCTCACCTCAGGTCATGCCGTGTGGGGCCTGGCTTTCCCAAGGCGCCAATGGCAACCTGCAGGGCGTGTGTTTGGCATGCATGACAGCCATGCTGGAGTCCATGTGCGCACAGAGGAAGGTGCGGTGCCTGGGCGGATCGAGGCGGATGCCCGTGGCCCCGTCTCGCGCATGCCACTCTGGCCCAGACCCTCCCACCTTGAGGCCATGGAAGGGACCATCTGCGCCTGCCTGGGCTCGAAGACGCCAGTGCCGTGCGATGCCGGCTCCGCCCTCGCCCCTCAGCTCAAAGGGTTCCTGCAGGGCACATTCAGCGCCGGTCGCCGGGGTCACTCACCCTCCCCGAAAGGTGAGACTCGCCACTCACTCGCCCCTCGCCATGCAACCTCGCGCACGCCGCGGCACCCGATCCCACTCACCGGATCCAGGCAGGCCCCCGCCTCGGCGCTGGCCCACACCCAGTCTGGCGACACCACCCAGTTGCCGGCGGCCAGCCCGGCCAGCACCTTGTTGGTGCGAAGGAAGCGTGGCGCCACAACGTGGGTCACCCGCGGGGACCAGCTGTGCGTCGCATTCCCGGGCAGGCACTGGACCTGTCAGGAGGGGGGGGGGGGGCGGGGGGGATCGGCCGGTGGGGCGTGGGTCATGTGGGGGGAGGGTGACAGAGGCCAGCTCGCGTTCTCGCGTGCAGACCCTCACGGACGCCCTGTGCCGCCCGGGCCAAGGCCCACCGAGCCCCACGCACCTTGATGGACCGCAGCGCGGCGACCAGCCGGGCCTGCTCCTCGCTGTGGAACCCGCTGAGGGCGGCGCAGGGGGGCCTGGAGGGCAGGTCGGCGGGGAGGGGGCACATGTGCGAAGTGCGAGTGGCTGGCTCAGGTGCCGCGCCGGCTGCCGCGCGTGCAGCGGCCCCCCGCGTGGGGCGAGGGGCAGGCGGGCGACGCGCGGCTGGCGAGTCGGCGTCGCCGTCCGCAGCCACGGCCGGGCCCTGGACCGCGACGGCGGGCTCCCCTTCCGGCAGCCCACGACGGCGCCGCCCCTTGGCGCCGGCGGGCGGTACATCGCCCGGCACCGCTGCGGCTCCGGCACCACCAGCGCTCCGTCTCTTGACCTTGGTGCCCACGCGTTGGCCGGCGGGCGCCGACACCTTGGGCTCGGGCAGCGGGGCAGATGGCATCCCAGGCTGCCCTCCCTCCACACCGCTCCCGCAGCCCTCGCCCCGCGCATCGCCGCCCCCGCGCGCATCGTCAGCAGCCTCCACAGTGACCCGGGCCCTCTTCGAACGGCCCTGCCAGCCCCCCTCCCTCAACGCCAGCTGGCTGAAGAGGGGGGCGCGGTGCGGGCCGCGCTGCTTGCGCTGCGCCTGCCGGGGCCGGGCCTCCAGCGCCGCGGCGGGGCCATCGAGGGGAGCGAGACCCTCTGCCGCCGTGGTACCCTGTGGGCCCCCGCCGCGGGCCGGACCGTCGCCCGCCGCGTCGCCGTCTCCCGGGACCGGCAACAGCACGCGGCCGCGGTCCTCCCCGCCGCCAGCAGGGGCGCTGCAGGGCGTAGACGAGGGGGGACCTCGTTCGGGCAGCGCGCCCGCAACAGGCGCGCTGCATGCGCCCGGGGCCTGGCTGGGGGGTGAGGCGATGGACGGGGGGGGGATGTTCTCGACGCCCACAGCCACCGGCACGGGTCCCCCTCGACTCGCCCCTGCGGCGCGCCGGGCCAAGCCGCGCGAGCGTGACGCGCCTCACCCCGCACCGCCTGCCCACGATCTGACAGAGCGCCGGCTGCAGAGCGGGGCTGGGCTGCTGCAGGTGCGCCGAGCGCGGCGCTGTCAGCCTCTCCCGCCCCCTGGGACGGGCTCCTGCTGCCACCCTGAGACGGGCTCCCATCCCCCGCCGGCCCGAAGCTGAGGTCGGAGGGCGTTTGGTCGCCGTCCATGGCATTCGGCTGGGCATTCGTCTGCGGGGATGGCGGCGATGGCGGGACGGTCCCTCCGCTCAGGGCCGGGTCTGCCGCGTCCAGGTGTGGGTGCCCATGCACCTGCGTGGCCTCACGAGCTTGAACATTCTCGGCCAACACTGGCCCCGGCTCCTCCCGCCGGATGTCCATGTGATCTTCCCGTGCCGGCTCAAGGTCCAGGGAGGGAGCCACATCTGCTTCCAGGCCGGGCAAGGCCGCCGAGGCAACAGACGGCTCGCCGGGCGCTTGGCTGGCGCCCTGGCGCCGCGGCGCCTGGAACCTTGCTTGGCTCAGGCGCAGACCCAGGCTGGGCCGGCCGCCGGATCTCTGCGCCGGCGCTGGCAGGGCTGGGCACGAGCTGGGGCGGGTGAGGCTCGCGGCTGGGAGTTCAGCCCACTCAGCGATCGCCACAGGTAGGCTACAAGTCTGCGGGGCCACCGCGAGCTGTGAGCTGGGTCCATTCTTCACAGGCTGGACCGCTGGTGCTCCTTCCAGGTCGAGCGGGGCAGCAGCCGCCATGGAAGCTGCATTCCTTGCTGGAGCCTCATAGCGCTCACATGGGCTCTCAGCTACCGCGCACCGCGCCTGGCTCGCCGGCACCTCATCCAGCTCTACCGGGGTCCTATCTGCCTCGGACACCCCTTGGCTGGCCGGCACCTCATCCACATCGCATGCGTCCAACCCTGCGCTGCTCCCTTCCAGAACCTCCTGTCCTGCGTGCACCTGGAGGAACTCCAGCACGCGCATCCCGCCCTCGTCCCCGCTTGCGGCGTCCGCGAGCGCCCAGCCAGCCAGGCACCGCAGCAGCCAGGGCAGGCCCACCACCGCGATGCCGTGGGACCTGGCCACGTCCAGCTTCGTGGAGGGCGCGCTGCCTTCGTCCCAGGTGGCCAGCAGGTGGGTCGTAGTGCTGACCTGCATTGCCTTGCTGGCCGAGAACCCGGCGCAGCGCAGCAAGGCCAGCGCCAGGCAGCGGTGCGCGCCGCAAAACCCGGTGAGGCTGGCCGTCACGGCGCCCGCCCCGGGCAGGGCCGCGCTGGGGAGGGGGCGCAGCAGCGACGTCTGGGAATGGAGAGGAGGGGATGGTGTACTGCGCCCCTCAGGATCAACGACATCGGACAAGTGCTGTACGCCGCATGGCGTCATGCATCTGGCGCACAGATGCACGGAGAATATCGTCGAGTGCATGCCCTACCTTGTCTCCAGGAGGGACTGGCAGCAGCCTGCCCTCCTCCACACAGGCCAGGATCCACACAAGGGAGACGGCCACTGGACGGTCATGTGCACAGGCCTCCAGCTCAAGCCAGCTCTCCTGCTGGCGATGCCGCAGGATGGCGTGCGTTGCAGCCGCAGCAGAGGCCGACAGGATCCCTCCATGTGACTCTGGGGTTAGACGTGGGCATAAGATATGTGAGGTCATTGTGAAGCCGGTGATCATGTTGTACAGCGGCCGGCTCGCAACCCGCCAGCGCCAGGCGCATTGCTGCTTGAGAGAACAAGCGCATTACCAATGGACAACGATCATCACCTAGAAGCTTGCTGACTTCGCGGGCGGAATCGGGGAGGGGCAACGCTGGCACTGGCAACGGACCCAGACCCGGCAGGTCGACGAAGAACACGCAGGACTGCGAAGAATGGGAGGTAGGGACGAGATCAGCGATTTGCATCGAATGAAAGCTCGTTGTAGGCAGCAAATGGATCTGGCGCCCTGTTCACCTTAAAAATATCAGACGACATGTTGCTGCCAGGCTCGGGTGCCCTGACGAAGGGATCCGGGAGGTCTCCCAGTGTGCTCTGCACGATAGTTACACCCTTGCCTCGAGTGATATTGGGTAAAGATGATGTTTTCCACTGTGCTGCCGTGCTCCCGTGCCAGCATGGGCACGACCTGCGAATCGAGGTTCGAAAGGGTCACGCCGCGCGCAGCATGATCGACATGGAGGTCGTAGGGGGGGTCCATGCGGGGAGAGCACTCGATGACGCCCCATGCCTGAGAAATCGAGGTGCCTAGAGTTTAGGTAACATTCCTATAGGTATTGATGCTTGGCGTTCTGCCCGCTCCCTGCATCTTCCAACGGTGTCTCCTGGCAGCCCCTGCCTTGCGCACCGCCTGCAAGCTGCCGGCGTGTGAGGCAGGGATCAATTCTCAGCTGCGGTTTGGGATCTCGAATTTTCCATTTATTAACAAGCGTCAATCTCGGCATCGCTCCATGGCGAGCACACAGGCCAGCAAGCCGGCCTGGCTAGGTCCGACCTCCCGCATCCTGCTGGGCTCCTCCTCCAAATCTCGCAGGGGTAGGTGCGAGGGGACAAGGCGACTCATGCTCACACCATGAGATCCAGGTCTTCCACGCTGAGGATCAGCCCACACCTTCATCCTCGCACGATACTGCCAGGTATCATGGACGAGCTGGCGGCCGAGCTGGGCTTCAGCTACGAATGCGCATCGGCTGACATCGACGAGCAGGCCATCAGGCACGAGGACCCCCACCAGCTTGTCCGCCAGCTGGCCGCCGCAAAGGCAGATGCCATTGCCTCCAGGCTCGCGAGCCAGGGAACTGCCCCCTCTGGGCTGCTCATCACCTGCGATCAGGTGGTCGTGCACAGGGACAGGATCCTGGAGAAGCCTCGGGACGAAGCAGAGGTGCGTGAGGGTTGTGGGCCACACATTGGCCTGGGAAGCGAGATGAGTATTAAAAGACGCCACTTCCGAGGGAAACTCTGCGAGGTCATGATATGGGAAGAGTATGAAGACCATCCTGCGGGAACCCCCCACCTCGCCTGTCTGTGTGCGGCGTAAACATGACCATTGTCACTCCCCCAGCGCACGAGCAAGTATCACATCCCTGCACCCCGCCCCAGGCGAGGGTATTTATCCGAGGCTATGCCAGCGCGCCTGCATCCACCGTTGGGAGTGTCATGGTCACCGACCTGGAAACGCGGGCCTCAGCCTGCGCTGTCGACGTGACCACTGTGTGTTGCCTTGGGCAGGGTTGGAGTGGGTGGGCAGTTGACTGGAGCCTCAAAGCACTCCGGCTCGGCCAGGCTCCAAGATGGAGGGCCCGTTGGCTGACTGTGCCCCCTGCAAGCATCTTGCTTCTTCCACCGTTCCACACCTGTGTTCGATCCCCCTTCCAACTAAACACTTCCCAAGATCGAGTTCTCTGCCATCCCGGAGGCCAGCATCGAGGCGCTGATCGAGGAGGGCGAGGTGTTCTGGTGCGCCGGAGGCCTGATGGTGGAGCACGCGCTGGTGGCCCCCCACATCGTGAGGATGGAGGGCGGCATGGACGCCGTCATGGGCCTGTCCAAGGCCACCACGCTGCGATTACTGCAGCAGGCGGCCCAGAGATGACGATACTGATCCTTCGCAGGGCACCCAGGGCATGCGCGGGTCTGCCCACCCGCTGCACCCACTCCGGTGAGGCTCCGACAACGTTCGTCATCATTTCCCCTTCACAACCATTAAGTCATGATTCGATAGAGTGTACAGAAGTGCACCAAGGTGCATTAAGTGGCTGAGGGCAGTGGATCAGAGTGGGGGCAATCGGGGGTGGGATGTGCAAGCCGAGTTGCGTGCACGGCGCGGCTGGTGAGGGGGCCCTCGTGATCCCACACGCGGCGTTCAATCCAACCCCGGAGGGTGGGCCGCGGCCTCAGCTCCCAGGGGCCGACAGTGCCATTGGTGGGCTCGCTCCAGAGGCGGCCATGGTGCCAGGGCTGCAGCCAGGCAGCCGTCGCGGCGGCCCACTCATTCCCACTCACGCCGGCCCGCCATCCTCCCCATTCCCCTCGTCCTCCTCCCCCAGCCGCAGCTCGGTGTCGTGGAACTCGGACAGGTCGGCCCACTCGAAGCTCTCGTCCGCGGTGCCCCGCGCGTAGGTCAGCGCGTGCTCCCCCGTCTCGGCGCGGTAGCCGGTGATCTCCGCGGCCCACCAGCCGCCCTCCTCGGGCCAGTAGCGGTCCACGCGGCGCCCCACCGCCGCCTCGCCCAGCGTGGCAAGGGTCTGTCCCACGCGTTCCCGCTCCCGCTCGGGGCGGGGGCGCAG
>NW_011934204.1:109145-140721 GCF_000733215.1 Auxenochlorella protothecoides
TGCCTGGGGCGCGGGGCCGGCGACCGCGGCGGCGGCCGCACCCTCTCCGGCCTCCCCAGGCTCCTCCCCGACATAGGCGCCGGGGATGGTGAAGCGGTGCACGCTAGGGTCTGTGAGGTGAGTGTGCACAGGGGCTGCGCCGGCGGCCAGGTCCTCCTCGTACTGCGTGGGGCGGGGGGAATGGGGGTGAATCGGTGGTCAGGGCAACAGGGGGGAGAAATGCTCTGGGACGTGAGTGTCCGCGGGTATGCAGGTGCCCGCATGGCGTCGACGAGGTGGTGGCAATATGGTGCCTCAGCCACCCCTCCTATACGAGATGCTCGTGGGTGTTTGCACACGCCCACACTGCCAAACATAGTTCTTGTGCAATCAACCCCCCAACCCAGTTATCCCCTGTCAAGACCCCCCATCCCAACCCCCGCCCCCCACCAACCCCCGCCCCCCACCAACCCCCCGCGCCCCCCACCAACCCCGCACCAATCCAACCCACCTTCCCGCTGGCCAGGTAATTCTCAAAGTCCAGCAGGCAGCGCTCGTAGTTGAGTCGCATGTTGTAGGAGGCGGAGGTCTGCCCCGTCAGGTCCACGTCCAGGCAGCGGCAGATCTCCTTCCACTGCTTGCCGGCGGTGACGGTCTCGTACCCGCCCCGCGCGCTCACCGCCCAGAAGACGGTGTGCAGGTCGAGGTCGCGATGCGCAAAGGTGGGCACCTTGTACTTGCCCTTCAGCCCGCGGTAGAAGTTGGTCAGCAGCGTGGTGAACTCGTCGGGGGAGAGGGGCTTCAGTGCAGACAGCACCTCCGCCGCGATCTCCTGGCCGGGGCGCAGGGGGCCCGAGGGGTGGCCCAGGGACGCGAACCCCGCGCCCCTGTCCCCGCCGTCGCCGCCGGGCAGCGCGCCCAGCCCGGGCATGTGGAAGCCGCCGGGTGGGGCGACGTGGACCGCGGCGGCGGCGGAGGCGGCGGCGGCCGCCGCGGCCGCCGCCGCCGCCGCGCCGGCCTGCAGCGCCGCGAACCCCGCCGCCGCCAGGGGCGCGGAGCCCCCGGGCGAGGCCTGGCCCGTGGCCGTGTAGCCGTAGGTGGGGAAGAGGAGCGGGACCATGAGCGTCTGCAGGGGGGAGGCGGCAGCCGCCCTCTGCCAGCCGTGCACCTCCTCGTTGAAGGTGGTGTCCTCGGGGCCGGGCACCGGTTTCTGCTCGCGATGAGGGGGCGGTGGGGAGGTACTCGAGTGGAGAGCGGCACAGAGGTTGAGCCCCCCCACGATCCTCTGCACAAACCCCCTTCTCCCCCCTCCCACCAACCCAACTCACGCTCTCATAGGCGCGCAGGAGCTCCTCGGCGCGGCTGCCCTGGTGCAGCAGGGCGCGCAGGCGCGCCTCCTCCGCGTCCTGCTCCGCGTCCTCGCCGGCGCGCCGCGCGCCGCGCGCCCGCAGCGCGCGCGCGGCGGCCTGCTGCTGCCGCCGCGCCTCCTCCACGCGCCGCCGCTCGTCCTCGGGGTCCACCTCCAGGTCCCAGGGGCTCAGCGCCACCTCCTCGCCCTCGAACGCCCGGTCCCAGAGCACCACCACGGAGCGGAAGGGGTCGTAGGCCGCACGCTGGACCGGGTCGGCGCCGGGGCCGGGCGCGGCGCTGACCAGGTCCACCACCGTGCCGCGCTGCGTCAGGATGCCTGCGCGGTGGGGTGATGGTGGGTTGTCGGGTGGTGGGCATTGTGTGGATGGGGGTTTCTCTTGAGTGATCGAGGAAGGGGGAAGCCACATACGCAGGAAGACTGATTACTGGCATGGGCGTCGCCAAGGGACGGTCTTCCCTCCCTGACAGATGCAACACGAGGGCCAGTCACCGTCCACAAGCAATCCACGCACCGCCCCCTCTCCTCTTTTCTTCCCCCCCCCGGCGGTCCCTCCTCCAACTACCCACCCGACTTGGCGCGGCGCTGCGCCCGGGCCTTGATGCTGGTGGGGTGCAGGCGGAAGCGGTCGCCCGGCAGCCAGGACACTCGCATGTGCTCCACGAACGCCTCGGTGGGCACCAGGAAGTCTGGCAGGCCCGGGTCGGCGGCCAGGGGGAGCACTAGGTCCTGGCGCGGCAGCTGCGCCGGCGGGCCGAAGCGCGCCGGGCGCAGGAACAACCAGGCCACGGGGCGGCGCACTGCAGAGCCCTCTGCCGCGTCCGCCTCGTCAACCAGGTGACGGCGGTACACAATGGAGCGCACGGTGTATCGCCCCACATGGCCGGCCGTCGCCACGCGCGCCCTCAGGGCCGCCCAGTCACCCTTGACCCTGGCGACGCTCGCGTCGCGGACGGGGTAGGGGACGGGGGAGGGGCCTGGGTTGTCGGTGTCCATCGCATCGTCGATACCAGGTAGGACGGTTGCTGGGCCCGGGGGTGTGGTTGCAGGGCCGGGGGTGGCGCCATCGTCCTGTCGTCGGGGCGCAGATGCGGGTGCAGACGGCGGAGGGCCAGGTTGTGAGGCGTCAGCAGGCAGCGCCGATGTTTCCATGGGGGTGGCGTCGATTGACATGCTCGCAGTAGCCTCCACTGCCAATGCAACGGCGTCACTGGGTGCCTGGCCGGCTCCAGCGGGCGCAGCTGCCGCGAGGTTTACCTCGCCAGCGACCGGGCCATCTCCCAGCCGCTCGGTCCCACCCGCATGCTTGGGCTCCTCCGAATCCTCGGCGATGCCCAGCACCTCCATGTACCTAGAGTAGGAATGGGATCGGGTTGCGAGGAAGGCTGGACCCCCGCCCACTCATGGGCTCGATGTATTCACCCATGCGTCCCCTCCTCCGACAGCAGCCTGGGATGGCTGCATCCACCCGGCCATGGTTCTCAAGATAGCCCCCATGCTCTGCTGCACCTGCGTGCAGTAAGCCACATCCTCCCCTGCCCCATGCAGCCCCCCCCTTCCCAACCACTAAAACAAATCTATGCACCTGTCGATGTGCATGAGGGCGCCGGAGCGCAAGATGACCACGCTGTCCCCCGGGAAGGGCAGGACCAGGTGACAGTTGGCCTCGGCCATCAGGCGCTCAAAGACGGGGCGAGGCACGACGTCCGGGGAGAAGGCGTGGCGCTGCAGCGCGGCGGCGTACATGGCTGCCTCGCGCACGTCGGAGATGAGGCTGAGCCCGCGGCGCCAGACCACCTGCCACACGTCGCGCCACTCGCCGCCCAGCACGCCCTCCAGCGCCAGCAGGCGCTCGGTCTCGGCCACGGCGATGCCGGCCTCGCGCGGCCCCACGCCGCCTGCCAGCGCCTCGCCGATGGCCAGGTGCTGGCGCTGCAACACCTCGCCCCGGAACCAGAGCGGGACCGCGCCCAGCAGCGCGTCCAGCGCGCCCGCCAGCCGCGCCTCTGCACTGGCGTACACGCCTCCGCGCGCGCACTGCCAGTCGCCACGCAGCAGCGGGGCCACCAGCCCGCGGTACCCGTCCGCGCGCAGCGAGCTCAGCTCCACTGCCGACGCGGGGCGGCCTGCGTGGGGGTTGTTGGCGAGGAGAGGGGGAGTACACATGTGAGCGGGAGCATGGTGTGAAGGAAGGGTCCGGAGCGTGGCTGGGCTGTGGCTGAAGATGGAGGGACCCTCGCCGGCGTCCATGGGCGCCAGAGAGGGGCATCACGGACCCCACCGCCGCATCGCATGGCGACACACGCGCACACAGCACACCACCCTCACCCGGCCTGAGCTGGTCGGTGGGCCAGGGCGCGTCGGCCAGAGTGGCCAGCAGGCCCGCCTCGCGCCGCATGCCGCCTGCCGCCAGCCAGGCGCGCAGCGCCGCCACGCCCGCGCCCTCGTACCAGCCCCAGCCCGAGGACGCTGCGCTTGTCGTCGCCGCCGGGCTGGAGGCGTCTGTCGCCGGGGTCGTCGGCGCGCCATCCTGCCGCGCCACACCATCGCCCGCGCAGCCGGCCGCCGACTCCAGCACGCGCTCGCAGAAGACGCGGAAGGCCCCCGCCGCGCCGCCCAGTGCCCAGTACCGCCGCCCGCGCGTGTCCATGCCCAGCGCGCGGCGCAGGCCCAGCCTCCGCCGCACCTGCCATTCCAGCCAGTCGTCCGCCGTCGCCCGGCCCGAGGGGGAGGGGGCCACGCCATGGTCTGCCGATACCCGGCCGTTGGCGGCCCCCTCCTCCCCCGCCCCCTCCTCCCCCGCCCCTTCCCCGACCACCGCCGCCGCCTCCTCCTCCTCTTCGTCGCCGGCGGCACCGTCCTGGCGCCCGCTGGCCACGGTCAGCGCGTCCAGCCGCTCTGCGATCTCGGCCTGGAGGCCGGGCGAGGCCAGCGCCATGTCCACCAGCGCGGTGAGCACCGCCAGGCGCGCCTCTGGCGCCAGGTCCAGCCAGTCCGCGTAGGCCAGGCGCGCCGCGGCGCCGCGCTGCGCCGCGTCGGCCTCGGGCCAGGCCAGCACCGCCGCCGCGGCGCGTTCCGGCCAGGTCAGCGCATGGTCGACGGCCTCATGCGCGACGCGAGCGGCGCGCGGCGCGCTGCCGCGCGTCGCCAGCGCGGCACCGTCCACCACGCGCAGCAGCGCGCAGGTGACGTCGCGCGATAGCAGCGCCGCCGGCGCCGAGGACCAGTCCACGGGCGCCAGGCGCGCAAAGGCCTCCAGCCCCAGGCCGTAGCGGCGCTGGAGCAGGTCGGCATGCGCCGCGATGGCCGCCTGCGCCGCGCCGGGCGTTGCAAACTGGCCGGGGAACGGTGCGGCCTGAGGTTGGCGGGGGGCGGTGACAGGGGCCCCCATCGTAGCGACAGGGGTGGCGACAGGCTCCATCGGGGGCTGGGGGGCCGACTCATCGTGCGGCGCAGACCCCTCCGCCAGGCCTGGGACCTTGAGCTTGATCTTGAGGCCCTCCTCGGGGGCACGCGGCGAGCCGCCGCCGCTCTGCGTCGCTGCCGGCCCCTGTGAGGAGGGGGTGGTGAGTGTAACAGTGATACGACACATCGTTCAATTGTCGTCTCGGCCAGTGGGCCTCCGAGAATGTGAAACAATCCCGCAAGAATAGAAACCCTACTCTCTTACCAGCAGCTGGCGCCGGGTGCGGATCGTGGGGTTGGAGATGACGTTCTGCGGCGCAACCTTGGGGAACTTGCGGCAGCCCTGGCGCTTGGCCTTGACCATGGGGCCCTCGGACGCCTTTCCCTGCGGTGCGGACTGGTCCTCCTCCGTGCCGGAGCCCGGCGCGTCGGCGGCCGCCTCGCTGGCTGGTTGCGCTGGTTCAAAATGCGCCTCATCGTCAGCAGGCGCCTCGGTGCCGAGCGTTTCTTCTGCGGCAGGAGCCGCTGTGCCGCCAGGCGCCTCTGCCTCGCCCATGGCATCATCCGCTCCGTCATTCTCTTGGCCAGCACCCACAGCCTCGGCCATCTCCACGTCGGCCTTCTCCTCATCCGCGCCACCAGCCACTCCATTCGGCTCTGGAGCGCCTCCAGGCGTCGCAAGGCCGACCTGGGGCTCCTCCTCCCGCTTCACGGCCTGCAGGGCGTCTGTCGCAGCGGCAGGCACCTCAGCACGCTCACTTGCGGGGGCAGCCTTCACGGTATGGTGGGGCAGGTGTGGTCCCGGGTCCAGCGCTGCCTCCAGTGCCGGGAGCGAGAAGGGAGGGACGCCCAGGACGTCGCCAAACGTCTGCATAATAGTGGCATGGGGTAAGGTAAGGACACGCGGTGCAAGAGCACATCCAGGAGGGGCGTCCACCACTCTGAAGCGCAGGATTGCTGTGCTCTTTGCACCACATGAGCATTTGCGGGGACTGCATTTGGGTGATGGAAGGTCCCTCTTGCGTATACCCAGGCAGCCCTCACGAATCCACCACCCCAACAGCAGCGCACACCTGGACAAACTCCCAGACAGCTAAAAGGCGAGGCACGAGGTGGGGAGCCAGCCTGAAATCGGAGGTGGGGGGCGGGGGCGAGCCGCGCGCCGCGTCCCGCTCCCGCTCCCTCTCCACCTGCGCGGCCTCTGCCTCGGCGGCCGCGACCCTGGCCGCCTCCTGCCTTCGGCGCAACTTGACCAGCTGCCACGCCCGCCGCCGGGCGGCGGAGGGGCCGCCGGGGCCGCTGCTGGCCGCCTCGTCGTCCTCATCTGTTTTAGAGGAGGACAGGACCCGTGAAACGAGGACAGAAATGAGCGTCAGGGGTCTGGATGTCTGGACTGCTGTACCCAGTCCTTCCATGGAGGCACCCCTCTCATCCACCCTTTCCCCCTCACCCGAAGCCTCAAAGTCTGCGGGCATGTCGTCGTCGCTGATGCCCGCCAGCTCGTCCTCGACGCTGGGGCCCTCGCCTAGCCTGAAGCGGCCCCCCAGCACAGACCTCCGCCCCGCTCGATCGCCCTCTGCGCGTGTTGGACAAGGTGTAGGAGCGAGACGGTCACGACGTGCAGGAACGCCGGATTTGATCTCGCACGGCTGCAGGCCGTTCGCGCACGCTGCACCTGGTGGTTTGTTTCCACGCCCATCGCCGCCCCTCCCCCCTGCTCATAATCCTGCTGCCCCAGCAAACCCACCCAAGGGCCTGCGCTTGCGCCCCGTTGCGCCGCCCCGCGCCCTCGCGGCCGCACGCGCGGCGGCCCTGACGCCCGCCCGCAGCTGCGCGGCGGCAAAGGCGCGCGCCTCGTGGCTGACGTGCGTCTTGCGCTTGCCCCGCAGGCCCGACCCGGCCTGCAGCACCGCGGCCGCGCTTTCGACCGCGGCGGTGATGTCCTCCAGGCGCGTGCCGGCGCCCAGCTCGGCCCGCGCGGCCAGTGTCAGGCGCACAAGGGTCTGCGTCCCCGACCACACATCCGCGTAGGAGGGATGGGGCTCCCCCAGCGCGACCCAGGCCTCAGGGGAGAGCACCCAGACCCCGTCCTCCAAGGCGAGGCTGGGGCCGGCCTCGGCGCTGTGGTCCAGCACCCAATCGGCGACGTGGCAGGAGAAGCGGGAACCCGGCTCGCCCGCCACCTCGCCCTCCAGCCTGGCGTCGGAGCCGGGGGCGGCGGGGAGCTGCTCCAGGCGGTACGCCTCGCCGTCGCTGGCGGACACGATCCGGAAATTGTCGACGCGGAGCAGGGGCAGCGTCGTCGCCGTGGGCGCCTCTAGACCTGGGTTCTCTGGGGCTGGAGTTGGGGCAGGGCCTGTGACAGGAAGAGGCGGGTGCAAGGGTTGCCAGTGGCCGGGCTTACATCCCACTAGGCCTTACTGGGCCTCGCACAGTGGTTTTGGAGCCCAGGGCAACCGCAGGACCCTGGCAATCCGTGTATACAAGCGAAGTGCAAGCCATGCAGGCATGTACAAACATTCATATGATGCAGCAGGCCAGCTCCAGCCGCTGCTGCCTGCCTGCCGCGTGACTCTCTTGCCCCACACCCGCACCCTTGGAGGCCGATGGAGCGGGGGTGGCCGGCTCCCTGCCCAGCCCTGCAGCGGCCCATGCTCGATCGAGGAGTGATTTTGATCTCGCTGCTGCATCCCGTATGGGCTTGTCCACTGGCCGATCATTGTATAGATTGCAGTTGGACCAGACCAGGGCGACGGCATCGGCCACCTGGCGGGGGTGGGAATAGGGCCCAGTCCCGGCCAGGCTGGCTCTCACGTTCGCCAGGATGGTGCCCAGATCTGCCGGCTGCTTGACCACATCGAAGTAGTCGTCCAGGCCCAGGGCTACCGGGTCCACAGGCTCCCCGAACAGGGTCGAGGTCTGCTCATCCCGCAGAACAGACTCCAGCACCCCGGCGACCACCCGTAAGCCATCCATGGGTGGTGGGTGAGTGAGGGTGCCTCAGGTGCCGCTCTGCATGGTCATATGCATCTGTCACGGGCTGGCGAGCAGCATGAATGTGATGTTTCACGGCAGGGCCAGAGTTGAACGAGGCGCGGGAATGGGAGATGCAAGGAGGAAGCTCACAGGAACGGTAATAGTTCCCTCAGGCCACTCAGTAGCCCAACAAAGTGATGCAGCTGGCTTTGTCGAAGTGACTATGCATGCTACTGAGCATTGTGGTTCCTCTGGTGGAGTTTGTGTTCATGCATGTTGATGTGACTTAATAGTCCTTGTGGAATCACGGAGCGAAACTTCGTGGGCATTGCTGATAGGATCCCTGTAAAGACAAGTTTGTTGTACAAGTTTCGAAGTTTAAGTTCTTTGGGAAGGGAATGTTGTACAGAAACCTCACTGGTGTCCATACCCAATAGTGTATGATGCTTCTCAGCTTCTCGTCATTGCTATCCATCTGCCTGTCTGCAGCCGAAAAACTACTTTGTCGACAAGCTCAAGGGCAGAAGACCCCAGCATGCTCCCAATCAACGTGACCAAACCTGGGCTTGATTAGAGGTCAATATGGGTGCATACCACAGGGAAGCGTACAGCAACCAGATCCGTATCATCACCGGTCAGTAGGTATAGTATAGACTATGATCTCCACTCTGAATATCAGGGTGTGGGAGTACGCGTTCTGCTCGAAAATGAGAACATAAGTTCATCGCAACTTCCCTTCCCACGGGCTCTCCTCTTCCGCCGGGCAGGGTCCGGAACCGGCGGTGCTCTGACCCGCCTCGGTCGTCCAGCTTCAAGTACCTAGAGGATGTGTGCAACTGATCAATGACTATGAAATATGGTGCAAAACAACACGTTTTCAACATCACACTTCCAAATCCATCCGAGCGCCACCAGTCATGCCTCCAGCCGGTCGATCCTGTAAGGATGTAATGTCGAAACAGAAGGGCACCGCCTGGGCGGCCATGGAGATGGTGAACCTGTGCGGTGCCTGCCCACCCATCGAACGCATGGACAGCTCCATCCTGGGACTAAAAGCAAGCCGCCATCTGGCGCTCAGCACCAACAGCATCGACAAGATTGGTCCCTTGACGGGACTCAGCCTGGAGACCTTGTCCATGGGGCGCAACTGTTTGAAGCGGATCGAGAACTTGGAGGGCGTGGCGCCCACCCTGCGCCAGCTATGGATCAGCTACAACTCCATTGAGAAGCTGGTGGGATTTTGGGTCTTGGGTATCAGTTGGCACATCAAAAGCTCTCCTGTATTGCTGCTTGCTTGTGGTCAAAGAGGCATGGTTGGATCTCTCTGTTCATGGGCTCAACAGCCATGTGTGGTATTTCTTTGCCCACCATCCAGTTCTAAACAGCCCCTTCTCCTTCTCACTCTGGTACAAAGGTCGGCATAGAGAAAGCCCCAGGCATCCGAGTGCTGTACGCCTCCAACAATAAAATTCGGGACTGGTTGGAGATTGAGCGCCTGACGGCCCTGCCAGATCTGGAGGAGCTGCTCCTGGCAGGCAACCCACTGCACAGCGAGGCGGCAGCTGCAGGAAACCTGACTGCCTACCGCCTCGAAGTGCTCCGTCGGCTGCCACACCTGAAGAAGCTGGATGGCATCCCCATCGAGGTCGAGGAGAAGGAGGCGGCACGTGCCCTACCTCGGCTGTAGTGCCGGGTGCTGGACATGGAACGAAAGCACCCTCATCAGGTTGACGATAGGAATCTCCTATGAACAGAGAGAGGCAGACTGGATCTCTTTGGTTACAGTGTCGGGTAGAGACCTCCAAGCAGAGGAAGCATCAGCTTTGGAGCGCCGCATGGCTTTGGCGAAGTGCATGTCCTCACATGTCCTGCGATGCACCAGACCCTCATGACAGATGTCACAGGGCAGGCAGCCAGCGGCCCCAGACACCATGAGGCAGACCGCTGGTGGCCGCATGCAGCCAGCCCTCCTCCCAGAGCGCAGCGTCGCATCGGCTTCGGCACCCCTCACTGCGGGGGAGGTGGCCGCATGCCTGGGGGAGGGGGCCTGTACCCCGGCGGGGGCATGCCTGGCGGGGGCATCCCCGGCCGATACCCCGGCGGGGGCATGCCCGGCGGGGGCATCCCGGGCCTGTACCCCGGCGGGGGCATGCCAGGGGGCGGCATGCCCGGGGGCGGGCCGCCCATGGGCGGCCGCATGAGCGGGGCGCCGTGCACCTGGGGCCGCGGCATCATGGACCCCGGGGCGGGGGCGCCATACCCCGCGGCGGGGCCCGCCAGACCGGCCGGCGCGGCGCCGGGCGCGGGGGCCGCGGGCATGCCCCGCCCCGCCGCGCGGCCCAGGCCCGGGCCGCCTGGGCCGCCGGGGGCCGCCTTGGCCACGCGTGACTCGTCGGCCGGGGGCGGCCCCTCGATCGTCAGGTCCATGACCTCGTCGCCGCGCAGGATGACCAAGCCCAGCACCCGCCGCTGCTCCCGCTGCACCGTTGGGAAGGTGGAGGGGGAGGGGTAAGATGAGCGGCAACAACATGTACACAGCCGCAGTGAGAGAGGACCTGCAAAGCATGCAGTCGCCCTCTTGGAACACCACCCAGCACCTCAACTCCCACGCGCGACGCGCTGCACAGCTCGTCCTGAAACACAACTCCCTGCGCTTGCGCATACCATCCCTCACACACACCTCCTCCTCTGGGATACCCTTCTTGGGTGGCAGCTTGCGGTACTCCTCCGCATCTCCCAGGACCAAGTTCATGTGACGGTCGAAAGCCATAAACCTGCACGTTGATGTAGCAGGCGTGGTGTGAGAAGAGTGGAGCACTTTCAGTCAGAGACTGGGTAAGCAGGATGAAGCAGCAAAGTATGCTGGAGAGACAGGCCACCCCTTCCCCCACTCACCGTCCCACAACTTGGCGCTTGTCACTGAGAGTGACCCGCATGCCTGCGATTTTGGTTGTGGGATGAAAAGTTAGTGGATATCGCGAACCAGCAAGCAGATTCGACTGTAGACATCCACCTCCCACCACCACCGGGGCTGGTGATGAGCCGAGGGACTCACGGAAGTTTATGTACTGCAGCAGCTTGCTCGTTTTAGAGAGAGACATGGTGTCTCCTGTCCCTCGTCAGCTGCAAGTGGCACGTAGGGCCCTCCGTCTCTCCGCTCGCCACTAGACTGGCCAGGGGTGAGCCGGTGCCCCGGTGAACAGGGATGCGCGCTCTTTGTACTCTCAAGACTTCGCACGAAGGTATCTATCGGAGTGGTATGTGAAGTGTGACAACGAGGCTGGCCCTTTCCCGGCCCGCTCTGGCCTCCAGTTCCGCGCTCCCTCCTGGCAGTGCACCAATCGGAAACCGCCGTGCTTTCCAGTTGGAAAGCCTCTTTTCGAGAGGGGTTTCATTGGGGTGGTGTTTTCTCACAATATACTCCACAATGACTACTCTACCCGCAGCAGAACAGCATCCGCGGGCACGAAGTAAGCACAGGCAGAGGGCTGGTCGACACAGGGTCCATGGTCGGGGGGTCAGAACCAGATCGCTTGCCGCCCCGCCGCCCCGCCGCCTCAGAGCTTGGACTGGGTGGCCACCAGCTCGTCGCGCAGCACGCGGCGCATGACCTTGTTGGCCGCGTTGCGGGGCAGCGCCTGGCGCACCAGCACCCTGTGCACCCGGAACAGCGGGTTCAGCCGCTGCGAGATGGCACGCTGCGCGGCGGCCGCCAGGTGTTTCGAGCTTGCCGGGTCGTTGTCGGTGGCCCCTATTGCGCCGCTCCCAACGCTCGCACCGCTCGTCACACCCCTCGCATCCCCCCCCAGCACCAGGAAGAGGTACAAGAGGTCGGGCCCGCCCCCCGGCGCGGGGCAGGCCACGGCCGCGGCCTCCACCACACCCTCCACGCCCGCCGTCACGGCGCGCTCCAGCTCCGCAGAGCTGGTCTTGATGCCGCCCAGGTTCATGGTGTCGTCGGCGCGGCCCAGCGCGCGGTACAACCCCCCCCCCAGCCGCTCGACCTCGTCGCCGTGGCGGCGCAGGCCGTACCTCCCCCCCGGCCCGGGCGGCATGCCCGCGTGGTAGGCGGCGGCGTGGTCGCGGTTCAGCAGCGTCTGGGACTGGCCCAGGGACGGCGTGCCCAGCGCGGCCTCGCCCGCCAGGCGCGCTGGGTCGCCGTGGGGCGACAGCCCGCCGCCGCGCGCCAGCAGCACCAGCTGGGACCCCAGCACGGGGCCGGAGAAGGTGGAGGGCGCCTGGGGCTGGACCAGGGTGCAGGACATGAAGGCGCCGCCCAGCTCGGTGCCGCCGCAGTACTCCACCACGGGCTTGTAGCCGCCGCGGGCCGACAGCCACAGGCTGTCCTCCGGCGCGGAGGCCTCGCCCGTGGAGCTGAAGCATCGCAGCGCCGACCAGTCCAGGCCCTGCATGCAGCCGCTGGCACGCCAGGCCTGTATGATGTTGTGGGGGGAACACTTGCAGGAGTTGAGGACTCGTCGGAGGTGGGTGGGTGGTGGAGGGTGTCCCCATAACAGCCAGGCGTGTGTGCATGGGGCTGGACCTGTGCCTCGCCCTCCCTTCCCGCACATGCACACGCACAGAGCACGGCCACCTTGACGATGCTGGGGACCACGCCCAGGACGTTGACGCGCGCGGCGGCGACGAACTGGCCAAAGGGCCTGCCCGTGGGCGCGCCGTGGAAGAGCGCGATGGCCGCGCCGTTGAGCAGCGCGGCGTAGGCCAGCCAGGGCCCCATCATCCAGCCCAGGCTGGTGGGCCAGGCCACCACGTCCCCCGGCCTCACGTCCTGATGGAAGTGGGCGTCCGCGCCCGCGCGCAGCGGCGTGATCTGGGTGAAGGGGATGGCCTTGGGGTCGCCCGTCGTGCCGGAGGAGAAGAGGATGTTGGTGGGCGCGTCCGGGGGGGAGGGCACCCCGCGCAGCGGCGCCGCAGCGCCCGGCGCGGGCGCGCGCGCCAGGAAGGCGGCCCACGTCTCGTCGCCGGGGCGCAGGCGCCCGCGCACGGCGTCGCCGGCGCGGGCGGGCAGCACGACCGCGCGCGGCGCGCCGGCCGCCGCCACGCGCTCGTACAGCGGCAGGCGCCGCCCTGCGCGCAGCACCGCGTCCTGCGTGAACACTGCGCGCGCGGCGCTGATGCGCAGCCGGCTCGCGATCTCCTCCGCGGAGAAGGAGTCGGCGATGGACACAACCACGCACCCCGCCAGCACGCAGCCCAGGTAGATGACCAGCGCGTCCACCGTCAGCACCATGTCCACCGCGATGGGCGTGCCTGGTAGATTTATGGTTTTTTTGGGGGGGGGTACGGTGAGGGCTGTGAGTAGGCGGGGATCGTCAGTGCCTCACGCTGCACAGGGGGTGTGAAGCCGAGGAGGCGCACGCCTGGGAGAGGGGAGGCGTCCAGGGGCACTGGCCGTCCCGACACCCAATTCCGCCGCACCCGGCTGGAAGCCGGCCGCCCGCAGCGCGTCCGCGACGTGCTGCGCACGCTGCGCCAGCGCCCCCAGGCTCAGCGTGTGCAGCTCCGTGGGCGTACCCTCCTCGGCCCACACCACCGCGGGGCGGTCCGGGTCGCGCCCCGCCAGCGCGCACTCCGCGACGTTCAGCCTGGCCCCCGGGAACCAGGAGACCTGGTCCGGGTCGGCGTGGCGGGCCAGTACCCTGCTGGGCACGCTGTGGAAGCGGATGCGCAGGCGCTGCAGCACAGCGGGCCAGAAGGACTCGGGGTCCTCGAAGGAGATCTGCTGCAGCAGGGGCCAGTCCTGGGTGGGGTCGCCGGTCCGCAGCCGGCGCCACAGCTCAGAGCCCTGATGGTCGTTTTTTGGTTTTTTTTGGGGGGGGGGCACGGGGTGAGGGACAGAGGGGATCAGATGGCGCATGAGACTCGTGAGGCCATGGAAGCGGGAATAAGAAGGGGCTGTGCCAAGCATGCGCAGGAGAGGCCATTCTCCGCCTGAGCCATCTTGCAAGGACACCTTGTCACCGAAAGGATGGCAAACAACCCCCCCTGCGCTAGCCTGCAGCACACTGCACACACCCGCCCCGTGCCGCTCCGTCCCTCCTTGCCATCGCAAAGGAACTCACCTTCCACTCCTGCATGAAGCGAGCTATGTTGGTGTCACGCATGGCGTCCGGGTCAGGGACCCAGGACGGTGGGGGGCCCTGCGCCTCCCCGTCCCAGCCAGCATAGGCGGCCTTGTAGAGCTTGACGTGCAGCGGGAAGGGGAGGTCCGGGTGGAGGACGTGCTTGCTGACCAGTCTCCAGAGCTGTGGGAAGAGTGGGGGATGAGGGCATCGCTCAGGTGCACGGATGTGCGTCCCACCAGGAGGGCCCCACCTGCCACCTGGACCAGGTGTGCCCAGGGAATCCAGCCCCAGATGGTGCTTCCTGACCTGGGGCAGAGGGAGGGCATCGGCACCTTCCAGCACCTCCTTCAGTCTCATGGCAGTGGGTCCTGCCTCCTGGGCCGTCATCTTGCAGGCCATCAGGTCATCCATGGTCAGGTCTCGGAGGTCTCGGATACCCATCGTGGCAGGCCGGTCCCGCTCCCGAGAAACCCAGCCGGTCCGCGGCTGCCGTAATGTAGCAATAACAATGTGTGCTCTGATACACTGCTACGCTGGAACTGTGCCATCTGCCAATTCAAGCTGGACCAGGTATTTATCAACCATGCCAGTCCGCGCGCGGCCCCGGTACGCTTGCTGAGTCGGCACTTTTTCCGGAACATGGACGTCTAGGGGGAAGGAGGCCAGAGCACCTGGCCTGATCACATCACCGGCTTTTGCCTGTGCACGCTGCCCAGTCCCACCTCACCCATGTTTCACAAGTATCACTCTCACTTCGGCACATCGTCACACGCAGGATGGGCATGCAGGCACAGGGGTGGCAGTACGGGTCAGGAGCGCGCCAGCCTCGCGGGCTTGTGCAGGCGGATGGGTTGGTGGGCCAGGACCACGGTGTCCCCGGAGAGGGGCACCGCCTGCTGACCGCCCTCCGTGGCGGCGGCTGCCTCCCTCGCCGCCAGCGCAGCCTGGCGCGCGGCCTCCGCCACGGTCAGGCGGGGGTTCAGGGGGGCAGCGCCGCCGGGTACCGGGTCCCCAGGCCGATCCGGCAGGGGCGCCAGGTCGGTGCCCACCAGCAACGCTGGCGCCGGGGCCATGCGCGGCCCCGGCCGGCCGGGGCCGGCGGGGACCTGTTCCGGCCCCCGCACGTCTGCAAAGTGCTGGGGTCCGGCCTGCGCGGCCTGCTCCCGTGCAGGGTCGGGCCGCGCCACCCGGCCCGCCGTCACAGCGGCGTGCCCGGCCTGGCGGGGCCTGGGATGCCCAGGCTGGGCCGGGCCACGCCGGGCCTGGGCAGCGCTGGGCTTGGGGGTCCGAAGGCCCGTCGCCGGGAGGGTGGGCGCCAGACCGACACCGCTGCCCTCGGCCACCAGCAGCTGCTTGACCTGGTTGTACACGGCCTTGCCGCCATAGTAATGCCCTGCACCGGGCGGGGATGCGAGGTGGAGTCAATGCTGCGGGAATGCTGGCTCTGGATGGCAGGTATGGGTGCTGGCACGAGGAAGAGGGTCCAGCAGGGGCCTCCCATGCCCCCCTCCAGTGCCAGGGTAGCATACCCCGGTGGGGCACCAAGGCGATGTGGAGTGCACCCACCCGATGCATGGCACTCAGGGAATTGGAATGCCACCTGCAACCTTGACTCGCGTACCATAGCGGGAGGGCAGGGAAGTGGCGTACTCCTCGACCCCTGGAAGAGGCTTGGGGGCCGTCCTCTGTGGTTGTGGGAGGGCCCATTCAAAATGATAGGCTTGCACGTGAAGGTCCGAGGGTTCACTACCAGTCAGGCAACCAGACAAGCTCCTGTGCTTGGTCCAGCGGGCAAAGGACACCTGCCGAGGGGCTCAAACGCCCTGCAGTGCTGTGGAATCACCCTCGAGGGCACCGTTCAAGCCCAGATTACCCCATACCAACAGGAATTCCAAGAGACCCCATCCGGCACATGCCTGCACAGGGAGGCTGGCTGGCGGCTGGCCCTTGAGCGCTGCCAGACGGCGCTGGAGCTCCTCGTCTGTCAGCGGCCTGGTTCGTCTCTGCCCTGGCACAAACGCGCCACCCTCCGGGGACGGCTCTGGAGTGCCAGTCGTCGACCGTGCCTGGCGACCAACTTCGCTGTGTTGCGCCACCGGCGCATCCAGCGAGGCGGACTCCCTGGCCTGCAGTACCGGTACTGCTCTCGGCGCCTGCCGCTTTGCCAGGACACCCAAGACAATGGTGACCAGGGTGGCCGCCAGACCCAGGGCCCCAGCAGGCAGAGCTGGGGCGACGAAAGCTTGCAGGTGCCCAGGATTCTCGCTTGCCACGCTCACCGAGGCCGCCACGCCGGCAGCGCCAGTCGAGGCAACTGCCGCTTGTCCAGCCTGCTGCGTCACAGCCGCATGGAGGTTGGCCTTCTGCTGAGAAGAATTGGCATTGGGTGATTGCCATTGTTGCAGGTGCACGGGGTGTGGCCCATGGTGGCTCACATCGAGGCCTGCCCAACACTCCCACCCCGTCAGCATGTTTCCTCACGACTCACCTTCTGGCGCAGGTATTCCAGGTGGCTCGCCGTGTTGAAGGAACCTGTGACTTCCAATCCGCTGTCGCGTTGCCAGTCGCACAGAGCCTCCTTCGTCACGCTCCCAAAGTAACCGCTGAAGCCTTCCCCTGGAAAATGTGCGCAACATGCAAGCCTTGCTGTTTCGTGTGACAGCGACGACAAGCAATGCATCCCAAAAGGCGAATGCACCATCCGTGCATTCTGTATACTCAGCCCTGCACCCTACCTGCATTGAAATAGGCACGTTCGCTGAGGAATGCCTGCAGCGCCGCCACGTCGTCGCCGAAACCACCCTCCTCCAGCGTCTGTCCTCCAAACTCGTGGATCTGGCACCCAGCATCCAGCAGCTGCTTGGCCTTGCTCCGTATCCGGATTTGGTTCATCTGCAGCATTTATATGGGGAATGAGAAAGAGGAATTTGCACCAGGGATGATCCGATCCCTCCGCGTCCACCTCAGGGATACTCCCCCTCTCCCTCACCACGGCCGTAGCGGTGAGTCTGGTGCGCCGCGTAGCATGCTTGCGGCGCGATGACAAAGTACCTGCATGGCATCGATTCTAAGTGTTGATCCCCGCATATCGGTGGCATCCAGCCTGAAGGCCAAGCGAAACTCGGTCCAGAATGAGGTACCTGGTAGGACCCTGGTGAGAGAGCGCGTGCTCCCTAGTGACAGCGGCATCTTCCTCCAGGAAACCACTTGAGAATGTAGACGTCAGGCACGAGGTATCGAGGACTCTTCACGATGCTGAGCTCCTGCTTCCCCGACATATCCGTTCTGCGCGCCCTGGAATTTGAACTGGTACCGAGATCCGGTCACGTGGCCCGCGCCAGGGTTCTGCAACCCCTCCACGCTCGGGCCTCAAGCCCGGCCGGCCCTAGGGCGAGGCAGTGTAGGGAATCAGATGTGCAACCAGAGCTCGCTCTATCGTTTGTTGCATTTGGACTAGCATGGATTCCCCTCCACCCTCCCAGTTGCCGAGGGTGCGGCGGAAGGAGTTTGGCGAGCACCCCCCCGTGCTGGGCATGGATCCCCGCCGCCTCTTCCTGGCCTTCCTCCTCCAGGCCTCGGTGCTGAGCATAGTAGTGTATCAAATGTATGCCGGTGGAGCCCTAGCGGTGGCCAGGGACTACGCCTGGGTAATGAGTCCTTGGACCCAGCCGTGTGGCCTGCTGGAGCACAAGGAGTTCATCCTGGTCAGCGACAATGTGGTCCGTACCTTTGGAAGCGGGCCCGGGTATGGTGAGTTATTTGGGTTCCCTATGAGGATTGGGGTCCGTTCCCGGACGAGGGTGAGGGGGGCCCATTCTGGTGGTTCTGCCGCTCACTGCCCACGAGTCTCTGCATCATGGGGGAGACTTCCATACCCATCCCTGCTCCCGCCCATCCCTCGCATGGCTGTGTCACACCGGGCGCCTCCCTGCCATGGACACAACCCACAGTGCACGTGCGCGGGAGCAGGATTGTGACGGTGGCCACCGCCGGCCCCGATGTGGACCGGGTGGCCTTCGCGCGGCACTACGCAGCCGCCAACCCGCGCGCCGCGCTGCTGGACTACGGCGGCGCGGTCATCGGACCCGGCCTCATCGACGTGCACGTGCACTTGAACGAGCCAGGGCGGGAAGAGTGGGAGGGCATCCCCACTGGCACCGCCGCCGCCGCGGCAGGGGGCCTGACCACGCTGCTGGACATGCCGCTAAACAGCGAGCCGTGCACAAACACCGTGGCCGACCTGCGTGCCAAGCGTGCCGCGATCCGCGCCGGCGCGCGCGTCGACGTCGGTGCCTGGGGCGGCGTCGTGCCCGGCAACGCGCGCGACGCGCGAGCGCTGCGCGCCCTCGCCCGCGCGGGCGCCCGGGGTTTCAAGTCCTTCCTCTCCCCCTCGGGCATGGCCGCCTTCCCCAACGTGTCCCTGGCCGACGTGGCCGCCGCCATCCCCGTGCTCAAGCGCCTGGGCGCGCCCTACCTCCTCCACGCCGAGCTGGTGGACGGCGACGTCCCGCCCGGCGCCGAGCCCCGCTCCTACGCGGAGTTCCTGGCCAGGCGCCCAGCGCGCTACGAGCGCGCCGCAGTGCACGCCGTCCTCGACATCCTGCGCAAGGGTGGGCGTGGTTGGGCGTGTGGGTGGGCCTGGGGGTGAGAAGGGGCCCCCTGGAAGCATGCTGTGGGGGTTGAAGGGGGCCTGGCTCGGCCGGGGTGGGTCCTGGGGACTGGTGCCAAAGGTGGCTGGGATGCTCCTACGTGCATGCCTGCTGCCCCCGGCCCAGCACCCGCGACCTCCACACAAGGGGCCGCCTCCCAGCCCACTCCCTGATCCCCCCCTCCTGACCCAACCGCCCCCACCCGATGCCAGACACCACGCCCGCCCGCCCTGGATTCGTGGTGCACTTTGTGCACCTGGTCTCCTCCAGCCTGCTCCCCGCGCTGGCGGCGGCCAAGGCCGAGGGCCTTCCGGTCAGCGTGGAGACCTGCCCCCACTACCTCCTCTTTTCCGCCGACGACGTGGCCGACGGCGACACGCGCTTCTCCTGCATGCCGCCCATCAGGAGCGCGGCCAACCGAGAGGCGCTGTGGCGCGGCCTGGCCGACGGCACCATCGACCTGCTGGCCAGCGACCACTCCCCAGCGCCCCCAGCGCTCAAGCACCTGGACAGCGGTAACTTCCGCGGCGCCTGGGGCGGCATCGCCGGTCTGCAGTACGGCCTGCCCGCCAGCTGGCACGGCGCGGCGCAGCACGGCGTGGGGCTCCCAGCCTTCTTCCGCGCCTGGGCCGCCGCGCCGGCGCGCCTCGCAGCCCTGAGCGCGCGCAAGGGCGCGCTCAGGCCGGGCTTCGACGCCGACCTCGTGGTCTTCGATCCCAGCGCACCCGCCGACACGGGTGCGGGCGGGCGCCAGCACCGGCACAAGGTCACGCCCTACCACGACCTGCAGCTGCGGGGCAGGGTGCTGGCCACGTTTGTCAGGGGGCAGCAGGTGTTTGACTCCGAAAAGGGGGTCGCACAGCAGGCCTGTGGGCGATACGTGTAGGGCGTGTGGCTCCCGGCCCAGAGACGCCAGGGGGGTGACGTGGAGCGGGCGCTGCTCCTTGGCGGCCTGCGACCCGGCAGCCGACACCCAGGAGGCGGGGAAAAGGCCTGTTGCGAGGAGCCTGAGCCCTGGGCCGAGTGCAGGCCTCACCCAGCCGCCCATGGCCGGCGCAAGGGCTGGCCGAACCGAGACATGGCCGGCAGAGGACCAGGCCCTCACCCAGCAGGCAGTGAGAACATGCTCGCCCGTCCCATGTACGAATGCATCCCTGAGGAAAGTGCGATCGCTCCCTTGTGCGCAGCATGCACGCTGCACGCTCTGGATACCTGGTGTGCCTCCAACCGCATCGAATCTTCCTTCAAAGACCTCACCGAGTGATGCATGACGAGATCAGGGCCCAAGCTTCCTCCAGCACATACTGAACCCTTCCATCTCAATCAAAAGGATGGCTACATACTGAGGCGCAGGCGCGAGCCGCCTCCCCCTCCCTGCACCAATGGGCGACCGGGAGGGGGACCTGGCTGCGCTGCGCAATCGGGGCGGGGGGGGTGATGCCTGGATGTCTCAGGAGACAATGATGAGGGGAGTGTGTCAGTGGCAGTATGCAGTATACAAGGGTGCAGGTGTCTGGCCAGGGTTTCCAGGGGGGGTCGGCTGCGGCCCTGATCAGGGCAACGCGGGCGTCGGGCACTCTGCGTGGCTTTTTGAGACGGAGCAGCCGCCTCAGGCCAGGGCGATGTAGCCGGCCAGCGCGCCGGTGAAGCCCGCGTTGTAGTCGACCGCCACCTCGTTGGAGATATAGTCGCTGCGCAGGTCCACGTAGGTGCCATCCCCGTTGGGGGGCCCACCCACCAGGGCCCCCGTCAGCGTCTGGGGACTGGAGGCCGCAGAGTAGAACTGGTCCCAGCCGCAGGCCGCGGGCATGTTGGGGCAGGACGCGGAGCGGTGGTGGGGCTGCAGCGGGAAGCCGGTGCCCACGCCACATACAAAGCTGCGGCCGGTGGTGCTCAGCGCGTAGTCCAGCTGGCTCTTGGCCCACGCAATGTTGGTCGCCTTGTTCACGGAGGAGTAGGAGGCGCGCATGATGGTCATGAAGGCCGCGTTGTTGGAGTAGCGCAGGTTCCCCCACTTGCTCCAGGATGGGTAGGTCAGGCCCTTGGGCGTCTTGATGATGCTCCAGTTGCCTGATGAATGGGGGTGCACAAGGGAAGGGATCTCAGAGCACTGAAGGGGGGAGAGCGCTGAATGACATTGGTGGCTCCTGGCCCGCACCATTGGCCCCGTCTGTTGGGAAGAGTGCTGAAACTGGCTGACTCTGCAGCCTGCCGCTGCCCTGGACAAGAAAACGGTGCATCCCGCACCAGGAGGAAAGCCAACCCCCAGGCTCACCGTCGGCCGTCTGCCAGGCGGAGAGGAAGCTGGAGACAATCCACTTCTCGTACGCCGCTTTGCCGGGCACGGTCTTGCCTTCGCTGGCCAGCTTGAGCAGCAGGTTAATGGCGGGGGCAAAGGTGGAGTCCCAGCCGGTGTAGATGTCACCCGAACCGGCAGACTGCCAGAAGGCGTAGGCGTCGGTGGCATACGCGGCGTCCCCGGTGGCCCTGAACAGCCAGGCGGCGGCGTACATGAGCTTGTCCACGTACCGCGAGGACCAGTACACATAGGTGGCGGAGGAGTATGCCGCGTTGTACAGGCCTGCACGGCAAGGGGCCGGGGCGGGGTGATCCTCGGTCTTGGGGAGGGGAGCCTGCTCTGGGTGCAGTGCCCCTGCCGCAGTAGCTTTTGCAATTTTAGGGCCGAACAGGCCTGCACCCACTCTGCCCACCCGCTCATCCTCCTATCACCCAAGGACATCCACGCCTTCCCATCCACCTGGGTAGGCCTTGCCCCATGCATACAGGGCCGTGGCGTGCGTCAGCATCTCCTTGGAAAGCGCGGCGTCGCTGCCGGCCAGGACCAGGCTAGAGGAAGTGAGGGCCGCGGAGACCGAGCCCAGCAGGTCGCTGGCCGTGGTTTCTTTAGTGTAGGTGTAGGCGGGGCGGGTGCCGGTCTGCTGCTCCGGACGGCCCCAGTAGGAGTGGTCGGTTCCGGGATTGCCGATCTGGCCCACGTACTGGTACTCCCCAATGTGGCACTTCATCAGGTAGGTGGCTGCCAGCTTGATGTTGTTCAGGGCGGGGGTGGCCGTCCCGGCGTCAGCATAGGCGGTCGGGAAATCCAACAGACTCCAGGCCAGGAAGGACACGGTCTGGCCCATAGGGAAGTTCAGCTTCAGAAAGTCGCCGGCATCGTACCTGGCAGGGGGAGGAGGGGGGGGGGTTGGACTTGGTTGAAGGCAGGGGTTCTGATTCTGAAGGCAGGGCAGTTCCATCAAGAGAACAGCCGGTTAGGTCTATATAAAAGGAGACTGCAGCCCCGCCAATCACTCGTATGTGTAAAAGGCTGCGAATGTCCAGCGTCGCCAGCGCGCAAGGCTGTCAACTTTCAGGACCCAAGACCCGCCTCACCATCCACCCGGGACGACATCGTCGGTGTGGGAGTCGCCGCGGTATGTGATGCGGTTCCAGCTGGGCTTCTCACCGCTGACTTGAGCCTCGTAGAATAGGTACGATCCATACAGTGCCTGCAGCAGGGGGTGCAGTGGAACTTGTTCAGAATGTGAACGGATACTGCCCTAGAACAGGTTCCTGTTGACGTGTGCACTTCCCTCATGCCAAACCAACTTACCGACTTGTAGAGGTCTTTGCTGATGGGGGGTGGCGGGGGAAAGGTTGCGGTTGGGGAGGGGGGAATCTTTGGCGGCGGCGGGGGAGACTTGCGGGGCGAGGGAGAAGACGTTGGCGGCGGTGGGGAGGCCTTTGATGGTGGCGGCGGTGAGGCTACGTAGGATGGAGGTGGAGGAGACTTGGTACCTGGGGAAGGAGAGATCCCGGGAGATGGGGCCGGCGAGCTTGATGGGGGCGGTGGGGGTGGGGTGGAGGAGGGTGGAGGTGGCGGGGGTGGGGCGGCGGTGGGGTGGGGGTGGTGGGGGTGGGCCTGCAGATGCATGCGATAAAAGAACAGTGTCAAAGTGCTTCGGTGTGTCATGAATGTGAGTACCATGCACGAGTTGGTTGCAGGGAGTGGTCACTTGGTGGAGCACGCTATAGTTTGAAAGCAAAAATTGCATATGCAGAAGGAACTTGCTGGACACTTGGGAATCCACATCCAAGCACTGCATTCTGCAACCCTGTATGCACAACAAGAAGCGACACATATACAGCCTACACAGCACGTACTTGGTGGTGAGGGAGGGGGCTTCTTCTTGGGAGGCGGCTTCTTCCTTGGTGGGGGAGGGGGCGGCTTCTTCTTGGGAGGCGGCTTCTTCCTTGGTGGGGGAGGGGGCGGCTTCTTCTTTGGCGGCGGCCTCTTCCTCGGCGGGGGTGGCGGTGGTTTCGTGGCCAGCAGGCTCCTGTGGGGTCCCTGGAGAGCGTTGACGGTATTCAGACTCCGTTGCAGTGCCTCTGCGTTCTGCATGCCCTCCACGGTCTCGGAAGACTGAAGTTGTCTGAGGCTCTGGATCTCTGCGTGATTGTCCCATGCATCTTCGATCTGTAGGGGATTATTCATGGTGAAATTATTAGGGGAGACTCTGGTGGTGGAACCAGCAACTGTCCGACAACCAATAGACGTAACGGCTATCACCATTCGCTCGCCTTCTCCGCCTTGACGGCCACAACTCCCAAAAGGAGCAGGTACGATACAATAACGAGCCGTGATGGACTCATTCTCAACACTATGCCGTATCCCGACCTCTGAGAATCGGGACCCGCAACGGGTCAGCACTGAGGTGCTGCCGGCCGCAAGTGCAGTGTTTCTAGGGATGGAGCAGTTCGTATCGATGACGAGGCCCGTAAAGGCCAGCGATACCTTTACTGGGGTAAAGTATTCGATGCACTCCTGTTTGTCGGTTGATCTGTCAAATTATCTCCAGGTCTTCGGACGACTCCCGCCCCGGGTCAATGATGCGCCAACCACCGTGGTCGTCGGGCGCCCGCAAAATCTGGCTGGGCTGGCCACTGAGTCATACCGAAGCCCGGAAGTCGCATCCTTGAATGATAAGATCGTCGCGTGGTGGCAGCTGCGGACTTTCCCCCATGCAAGGATAAGTTGGATCCGGTACGGAAGCTGGCCGGGGCAGCCCGCATCCGCTTGTGACCCCCTGCCGGGATGATGTTTGCGCAGGGACATGATCCCACCGAGACCTCTCACCAAATGCACAATGACCACGCATTCCTCATCTGCTTTGATTTCCCTGAAATGTGACCGCCGAATGCTTTCAAGTTGCCTTTAGAGTCAGTGTCAAACAGCCAGGGCGGCTTGCAAAGCACGAGTAAGGGGTTCAACTATGGCTGACATCAGCCAGTCAGTACTGGGGCCAAATACATTTGTCGATGGCGTTGTCAGCAATGGTGAGCACATCAGTGGATGTGGTCAGCATGGGCCTGGCTGGGGTAAACCCTAGCTCAGCTCAGGGCAACCAGGCCGGCCAGCGCGCCCGTGTAGCCCGCATTGTAGTCGACCGCCACCTCATTTGAGACGTAGTCGGTGCGCAGGTCCACGTAGGTGCCATCGCCGCTGGGGGGTCCACCCACCAGGGCCCCTGTCAGCGCCTGTGGGCTTGCCGCCTTGCTGTAGAACTGGTCCCAGCCGCAGGCCGCGGGCATGTTGGGGCAGGACGCCGAGCGGTGGTGGGGCTGCTTGGGGTAGCCGGTGCCCACGCCGCACACGAAACTGCGGCCGGTCGTCCGCAGGGCGTAGTCCACCTGCCCCTGCACCCAGGCCAGGTTCTTCCCGCGGTCGATGGAGGAGTAGGAGGCGCGCAGGGCCATCATGAACCCTGCATTGTTGGCGTAGCGCAGGTTCCCCCACTGGCTCCAGGAGGGGTACACCAGGCCCTCGGGCGTCTTCACGATGCTCCAGTTGCCTGAAGAGGAGGGACAGGGGAAAGGGTGACGAGCAGGCCAGCTCTTGGGGATGCCAGACTTCCTTGCGGTCCCAGGTCGAGGCACATGGGGGCACACATGGGGGCGCACATGGTTGACTGCTGGTGCCCGAATATCGTGGACCGCACCATGCCCCCACGCACCGTCTGCGGTCTGCCAGGCTGAGAGGAACGATGACGTCATCCAGGCCTCGTACGATGCCCTCCCCGGCACGGTCTTGCCCTCGCTGGCGAGCTTGAGCAGCAGGTTGATGGCGGGGGCAAAGGTGGAGTCCCAGCTGGTGTAGATGTCACCCGAACCGGCAGACTGCCAGAAGGCGTAGGCGTCGGCAGCGTACGCGGCCTCCCCCGTGGCCCTGAACAGCCAGGCGGCGGCATACATGAGCTTGTCCAGGTAGCGCGAGGAGGAGTAAACGTATGTGGCCGCCGAGTGGGCGGAGTTGTACTTGCCTGCACATATGGGTTTGTGGGCAGGAATGGCGGCCATGACCAGCGCCAATGAGTGTTGCCAGCTGCTCCCCCTCTCTCACAACGCCACTCTGCCCCTGGTCAGCACGACTGCTCAGTCAGGCACCTTCCTCCGCTCCCTCTCCCATCCCAACACCCTTCTGCTGTGAGCGCAATCTCGCGCCTTCTCCTGTTCCCATCCGTCGTCCATCCAACCACAGCCTGGACCCTCTTCCCTGCTGACAAACGCACCCACACCAAACGGGAGAAATATCTGGACCAGACGTCACCTGGGTACTTCTTCCCCCAAGCATACAGCTGCTTGGCATGGCTCAGCTGCTTGGCGGCAAAGGCGGGGTCCCTGGTCTTGAACAGCAGGCTGGTGGAGGAGAGGGCGGCCGACACCGCGCCGAGCAGGTCGGAGGCCGGGGTGGCCGCCGTCCAGATGTATGCCGGCCGGCTTCCCGGCTGCTGCTCCGGACGGCCCCAGTAGGCGTGGTCGGGGCCCGGATCCCCAATCTGGCCTACGTACTTGTAGTCGGCCGTGTGGCAGTCTGCGAGGTAGGTGGCCGCCAGCCGGACGTTGTTCAGGGCGGGGGTGGTGGCGCCCGCCTGCGCATAGGCTCCCGGGAACTCCTGCACGCTCCAGGCCAGGAAGGAGACGCTCACGCCCAGCGGGAAGTTGAGCTTCAGGAAGTCCCCGGCGTCATACCTGCGGCGTCAGAGTACGGTGAGGGAGCACGGTATGGTTGAAGTGACACCGGCAGCTCTTATCCCGGCATGAGCTTGGTCGAGGGAGCATTGCAAGGGTGAGCTGGACATGCTTGCGGGCCCGCAGACAGGCAGGGCGACACAAGCGGTGCGTGGTGGGCCCACCCTCACCCTCAGCAGTGACACTCACCAGCCGCCGGGCACAGGGTCATCCACGTGGGAATTCCCTCGGTAAGCAATCCTGTTCCAGGAGGGCTTCTTGCCGCTGACCTGAGCCTCGTAGAAGAGCCAGGATGCAGCCAGGGCCTGGGCAGCGGTGGAAAGGGGGAATCAAGATCACTGATAGTGCACGGCCATCCCAGAGTGGATTGCGCGAGGTCCAGAGCATCACCGGCAGCATGCACGAGGGCAAGGGGCCCCACCTTCTTGTACAGAGTCAGTGATGGGGGAGGAGGCGGAGGACTTCTTTGCGGTGGTGGTGGGGACTTCCTGGGTGGCGGGGATTTTCTGGGGGGAGGAGGAGGCACCTTCCGTCCAGGCGGAGGAGGAGGGCTCTTCATCTGGGGTGGTGGGCTCTTTCCTTTAGGTGGTGGAGGAGGTGGCGGATGTGGAGGGGGGGGAGGGGGGGGCGGAGGGGGGGGCGGTGGCGGGGGTGGAGGAGGGGGAGGCGGGGGAGGTGGGGGCGGGGGCGAGACTGAACCGGGTGGAGGGGTCCTCCATGGCGGCAGTGGAGGGGGTGAAGGAGGAGGCGGCGGTGGGGGAGGGGGAGGAGGAGGTGAGCGAGGGCGGGGTGGTGGGGGAGGGTGGCTGCTTTGTAGGAGGTGGTGGGCGATGCTTTGTAGGAGGTGGTGGGCGATGCTTTGTAGGAGGTGGTGGGCGATGCTTTGTAGGAGGTGGTGGGCGATGCTTTGTAGGAGGTGGTGGGCGATGCTTTGTAGGAGGTGGTGGGCGATGCTTTGTAGGAGGTGGTGGGCGATGCTTTGTAGGAGGTGGTGGGCGATGCTTTGTAGGAGGTGGTGGGCGATGCTTTGTAGGAGGTGGTGGGCGATGCTTTGTAGGAGGTGGTGGGCGATGCTTTGTAGGAGGTGGTGGGCGATGCTTTGTAGGAGGTGGTGGGCGATGCTTTGTAGGAGGTGGTGGGCGATGCTTTGTAGGAGGTGGTGGGCGATGCTTTGTAGGAGGTGGTGGGCGATGCTTTGTAGGAGGTGGTGGGCGATGCTTTGTAGGAGGTGGTGGGCGATGCTTTGTAGGAGGTGGTGGGCGATGCTTTGTAGGAGGTGGTGGGCGATGCTTTGTAGGAGGTGGTGGGCGATGCTTTGTAGGAGGTGGTGGGCGATGCTTTGTAGGAGGTGGTGGGCGATGCTTTGTAGGAGGTGGTGGGCGATGCTTTGTAGGAGGTGGTGGGCGATGCTTTGTAGGAGGTGGTGGGCGATGCTTTGTAGGAGGTGGTGGGCGATGCTTTGTAGGAGGTGGTGGGCGATGCTTTGTAGGAGGTGGTGGGCGATGCTTTGTAGGAGGTGGTGGGCGATGCTTTGTAGGAGGTGGTGGGCGATGCTTTGTAGGAGGTGGTGGGCGATGCTTTGTAGGAGGTGGTGGGCGATGCTTTGTAGGAGGTGGTGGGCGATGCTTTGTAGGAGGTGGTGGGCGATGCTTTGTAGGAGGTGGTGGGCGATGCTTTGTAGGAGGTGGTGGGCGATGCTTTGTAGGAGGTGGTGGGCGATGCTTTGTAGGAGGTGGTGGGCGATGCTTTGTAGGAGGTGGTGGGCGATGCTTTGTAGGAGGTGGTGGGCGATGCTTTGTAGGAGGTGGTGGGCGATGCTTTGTAGGAGGTGGTGGGCGATGCTTTGTAGGAGGTGGTGGGCGATGCTTTGTGGGAGGTGGTGGGCGATGCTTTGTGGGAGGTGGTGGGCGGTGCCTTTTGGGAGGGGGAGGGCGATGTCTTTTGGGAGGGGGAGGGCGGCGCTTGGATAGAGGAGGAGGTTTGCGCTTGGGCGGAGGGGGCTTCCCCTTGCCTACTGAAGTCGGTTGCAGACGATGAAATGGTAAGCCATGCTTGACGTCCATTCTGGGCATCCATTGCCAAAGCAAGTTTGAACAGAGACATAGAAAATTAGAAGCCTACCAAGCATTCTCAAGCTACAAGAGCTCTCCCCATCTCGCAGTATATAAAGACAGTATCACTTATGAGTGCCCTAGAACATACCTGAAGCACGGACAATGTCCTGAGCTGTCGTGGGCTCGGGAGAGGACAGTGCTACGTTGACATCTGGAGGACTCGGAGATTTCAAGATCTGAGCCTCATCCGGCAAAGTCTTAGACATCGCCGACGTCACAGCTGTTGCTTCCTTATTGTCAATTTGTATTGCAGAAGCCTATGCCACAAGATGGACGGGCGAGATGTCCTGACAGGTCACAATGAGACTGCGCAGGCATACAACGGGCACCGCGCTCCAAGTACGCGCTCTCACCGTCACTATGGCAGTCCCGTGTGCGCAGGCATATATTGAAAAAATGAGAAAGGCCGTGGATACTCCTAGGCGTCTGGGCGACATTTTGAGAGCCACTCTCCTCCAGCTGAAGTGGCGCACACTTGAACTTTTCTGTCATGGATGCCGTGCGGCACCGTACACAAAGAGCTTCCAGTGTCGAGAAAATAGCATTTAGTGTCAAAATCCTCATAGACCCTGTGGATTAGCCATGTGCACAAGGGTCCCTCCTCCAGCTCCGGTGGGTCCGGGAGCCGCACCGCACTGTCAGCAGGAGTCTTCCCCAACCCGAGGTATTGTTCCCCCTGGAAGTCCCTGCTCGTTTCACCCCCATTCTAAAACTGAAATCGGAAAGCACATATCTTGTTGTCATGTCTAGTCCCTGGACATTCACGTACGCATGCAGAAGTGGTCGACAGCTGAAAGTGTTGGGCGTCGTGCAAGGCATGAGTAGAATACACTGGACAAAGTTCACATGGAGAGAGGTGGCAAAGCATTACCGCCCCGTGACTCCAAGGCCGCACATCCCCACAGCCGCACTATTTGATGCACAGCAGGAGTCAGGCCAGGGTAATGGCGCCAGCCAAGGCTCCTGCAAACCCGGCATTGTATGTGATTGCCACTTCGTTGGTCTTGTAGTCGGATCTGAGGTCCACATACGACCCATCCCCTGAGGGCGGACCCCCCACCAGCGCCCCGGTCAGGACCTGGGGGTTCGCCCCCGCGGCCGAGAAGTGGGCCCAGCCGCACTCCGCCGGCAGGTCTGGGCACGAGGCGGCGGCGTGGTGGGGCTGACGCGGCGGGTCTACCCCTAGCCCCACCACGAAGCTCCGGCCTGTGCTACCCAAGGCATAGTTCAGCTGGTTCCGGACAAAGGCCAGCACTGACTCCCTGTCGTTTGCTGAGTAGGAGGCACGCAGCGCCATCATGAAGGCAGCGTTGGTCGAGTAGGAGAGGATACCCCAGGTGCTCCAGGTGGGGTACACCAGGCCCAGCGGGGTCCTGGTGAGCTTCACGCTCACTGTGGGGACCGGGGACGTACCGAGGGGTTGAGGAGGGAAGGTTGAGGAGGGGCAGAAGAACACTCCTGCTTCCAATGGACGAACGCCGAGACGAGGGGAGACGGGCACTTGCACCGCGGAACAGGCTTTGGTGATGGCCAGCCTCCATCGCGGCACCACCCACCCCTTGGGTACAGCAGCAGGCTTGCCTTTGGGATCCAGCCACGCCGCCTGGAATGTCGAGGTGTACCAGCGCTCGTACTCTGCCTGGCCGGGAACAGCCGCACCCTGGCTGGCGAGTTGCAGGAGCAGGTTCACCGCCGGCACGTGGGTGGAGTCCCAGCTGGGGAAGACGTCCCCGTAGCCCCCCGACGCGTTCCAGAACGCGTGGGCGTCGGCGGCGTACGCAGCCTCCCCCGTGGCCCCGAACAGCCAGGCGGCGGCATACATGAGCTTGTCCAGGTAGCGCGAGGAGGCGTAGACCTTGGTGGCGGCGGGGAACGACGCCCCGCACAGGCCTGCATCGCGATGCACATGGGGAGATGCGAGGGTGGGCGGCGTGGTTGGCTGGCTGGCTGGGGGGGGGAGGGCATGCGCGGAGGGAGGCCTCTCACCGCAACCCGCCTCCTGCACACCAGTGTCGGCCTTGGCCCAGGCGTACAGCTCCCGCGCGTGGCTCAGCAGCGCAGTGGCAAACTCGGCGTCGCTCTCCTTGAAGAGGAGGTGGCTGGAGGCCAGGGCTGCAGAGACGGCGCCCAGCAGGTCGCTGGCAGGCATGGAGTCCAGCCAGACATAGGCCGGGCGGCTGACGTTCTGCTCCTCGGGCCGGCCCCAGAACTGGTGGTCGGCGGCGGGGTCGCCGATCTGGCCTACATACTGCCGCTCCCCGACGTGGCAGTCCATGAGGTAGGTGGCGGCCAGCCGGAGGTTGTCCAGGGCCGGATTCGTGGAGGCCGTGAGCTGAAAGGCCGTGGGAAATTCCAGCACGCTCCAGGCCAGGAAGGACACGCTGATGCCCATGGGCAGGTTGACCTTCAGAAAGTCCCCCGCGTCATACCTGCGCCATGCGGGAGGGAGGAGGGGGGGTGGGAGCCGGGTGAAAGCTGTCTCGGACGCCCAGCCCAGCACGGCAGGAACTCATGAATCCCTGCATTGGATACTGATCATGACGCCAGGGGGCGATGGCGACAGCAGCATGAAAGAGCATGCCGACCAGTCGTGTACTGGCGGCGCTGCGATGCCATGACAGCTCCCAGACCCCTTCCTGTGCTCGCTGCCTGCAGGCGCACCATCCCCCTGGGACCAGGTCGTCCAGGTGGGAGTCCCCTCTGAAGTCTGCCCTGCTCCAAGAGGGCTTGGTACCGCTGATCTGGGCCTCGTAGAAGAGCCAGGTAGAAGCCAGTGCCTGGGTTGGCACTGGGGATAGTGGTCAGTGACTGGCCAGGGAGCAAATGCAGCGACAGGGCAATGCATGTGGGTCCTTCAGGGCATCCAAACTCCATTACCTCTCCATAGGAAAGAAGCGCAGGGGGCGCGGGAGGTGGGGGGGGTGGCGGTGGGGGTGTGGGAGGGGACGTTGGAGGTGGTGGGCTGGAGTCTGGAGGGCCAGAGGTTGGAGGCACAATAGCTGAGAACCTCAATCCATCTGCAAGTAGGAGGACCAGGTCTTGCACTGGCATTACACAAGTCGGATAGCTGGATCAAGGCACAAGTTGGGCAGAGTATAAAATGTGGTTGCTGCCCAGTGTTTTGCCTGCTTTGACCCACATAGCTTGGGAGCACGGCACATACTGCTCATCCAAAGCCCAATGTCCAGAACAGCACATTATGCGAGACAAAGGTGTCCGAATTCTTCTTGGTACTGTCTGGAGGTTCTCAAATGTCCCCACACGCCTGTCGGGGTCTGGGCCCTCTCGGCTGAGGACTCTGCTGACGCGAGGCGACCAGATATGAGGTCATGACGAAGACTTGTAGAGCTGTCGGATGAGACATTTGGAGCAATATGTCGTAGGTAATAACTGTTCGGTTTCGACAGAGAGGCTAGATATCCAGCAGCAACTGATTCTCTCGAGTTATTCTGCGAATGGGGAAATCCTGGGTTAAACGCTGCTGGCGAGATGGGAGGATGCCAGAGCCTCTGCACGAAACCCACCAGTTCTTCGGCCGACGATGATGAGCTCAAAAACATAAGTATTAGCAATACAAAGGCCTTGAGGTGCCCTTTAGGCATCTCGAGGTTTGTTGCGATGCGATGGTGGGTGGGGGTTAACCGTATCTCAACGGGGGGGCGCTGGGGCTCTAGAGATCGATCTGGAGGGCGTGCCAGCCCCACAAACACGACCCTGTACTATGTCATAAATATCAGTGCTAATCGACATGCGTTGCGCCCTAGACCCGAATATAATCTCTGCACAGTCGTCGCAATCAACGATCCATCGCGGTGGGGGGGCAGCAAAAGGGAAAGCACGGAATATCCTTGTTCCCCTACCGGGCTTGCGCCTGTTGCTAGCAGCTTATTCCCGCAACGGAATATCGCTGGCGCACTTTGTTGCGTCAAATGGCGACCCGGGGGGTGGGGGGGGGTGGGGGTGGAGGGA
>NW_011934204.1:142125-143035 GCF_000733215.1 Auxenochlorella protothecoides
GCAGGGGTCACCAAAAGCTGTTGGACGTGGTGCATTCTCAAAAAGCACTTGGTCAGCATCAGGATCTTCACCGCTGCATTCACGTCGCGGTTGACAACGTTGAGGGATTGTACACCAAGCTTTGCCTGTTGAGATTGGAAGAGGGAGGTTGCAAGGTTGCATGGCCAAATATATCGTGCATATTCCCAGCAAGGTCTCCATGTACAGCTGCGGCCGTATAATACTCCTGCCTCCTTGGCTAAATGTTGGCGTACCTTCACAGCCACAACTTCACCGGCGACACACAAGAAGCATGATTGAAGTGCGACTTTATACTTCATGACCGTAGTTTTACAGCATTATGTACTCAGAGAGTCTTTCCCAGGACCCATCCGTGTTCTGTGCAGTGCTTCGTGCATCCTTCTCCAGACATGGGAGGCCTGATCCAGGGGTGCGCATGAAAGCACCTCCTGTCCCAAGTCCGGTGAGCATTTCCCGACCTTGCGGGCTGATCCATCAGAACTCAGCGCCGCGCCATGGTAATAACTCTCCGGCGATGCGGCTGCCCGGTGCCACGTGACGCGAGCACCGGACAGGCTCGCCACCACCCGCCCATGCCATGCTTCCCACAGCTCGACTATCATCCCTCCAGTCCCTGTTTCCTGTCTGCCTGGGTTTCACTCAAGCCTGGAGCAGCATTTCACGCTGTGCCGGCAGGCAGGACATGCTACAGGTTCACTGGCGCAGCGGCTACTTTCCCAGGATGTCCTTCTGCAGCACCTGCATGAACTCGAAGAAGCCGGGGCTGGCCGAGGAGGGCAGCGCGTCCTCCACGAAGTAGGGCGCCACGTGGGCCTCCATAGGCGTGCCCTGCCGCACCACGTAGCAGCCCTGCACGCAAGGATGGGTAAAGGGGGGGGGGGGTGTCTTT
>NW_011934204.1:144432-146917 GCF_000733215.1 Auxenochlorella protothecoides
GGATGTATGAGGTCCATGAGGTAAGGGAGCGGTGCCCTGAGTGACAACGCGAGCCGGAACACAAGAACACCCCTCCTTCATCCCCCCCCGGATCCCTCTTGCCTGGTACAGCTCGCGCTGGCCGCGCAGCGCGCCCAGCACGGCGTTGATGCGCGCTGACAGCTCCGAGCCGGGGCGCGCCGGCTCCAGGCTCAGCTGGCCCGGGTCCTGGCCGGCATCGGCCGCGCTGCCAAACACCTTGGGTGCATGGAGAGGATGTGGTGCTGAGGAAGCCGGCGGCGGCGGCGGCGGCGGCGGCGGGCGGGCCCCCCCTCACGCACTCAGCCGTGAACCGCACATCATCAATCCCCCACCACCCGCTACAACCACCACCGCCCATGCACCTGTTCATAGAAGGCCGGCCCCAGGGCGGCGCCGAGCCAGAGGATGCACAGGCGGCCGTTGTCGATGAGGTAGGCGCCGGCGGGGTCGCAGTAGGCCACGCCCGCGGGCACGGTCGGGGGAAGGGCGATGGAGCCATCGGGTCCCGGCCGCCCCCACCCCGCCTCCGCCCCCGCCACCGCGTAGACGGCGGGGTAGAGCAGGCGCAGGAGCGCGTCCACGGGCCCCGACACGATGGCGTGGCCCACCGCGATGCGCTCGTCGGTGTTGACGTCGCGGCCGCCGCCGCGCAGCGCGGCGGTCTTGGCCAGGCCCATGCAGAGGGCGGGGAGCGTGCGGCCGCGCCGCGGCAGCAGCATGGCGTTGGGCGGGGGCTGGGCGCCCAGCGTGGCCCCGCGCGACACCAGCAGGCGCCACTCCCGCAGCGCCATCAGTGCCTTGTGGTGCAGGCCCAGGCGCACGTCCTCCAGGCGCGAGGCCAGGCTGCGCTCCACGCCTGCCTTCGCCAGCAGGGCGGCCGCCGCGCCGGCGTCCAGCGCGCGGTACAGGTCGGCCAGGTCGCCCACGATGGGCAGCGCGGCGGTGTGCACGCGGATGCGGCGCTCGCCGTTGGACGCGGTGTACAGCAGCGCCGACTGCACGTACGCCGTCTGCCCCGTCAGCACGCTCTCCTCGTGCGCGATCTCCACGCTGAAGGCCTTGTCCGCGTCCACCACCGGCAGCGACAGCAGGTCGGTGGTGCGGATGAAGAAGTGGCCGAAGAAGGAGCTGACGCGCAGGCCCTTGCTGCACCGGATGCGCATCACCGCCTCCCAGCCTGCGAGGCGTTTTGAGGGTGTCGGGGTTTGGGGGTGTCGAGGGGTCCCAGGCGTACATGAGGAGGACTGGGAGGAGGGTGAGGCCTCGTTGGCCCCTGCTCCCCACCCACCCTCCCATCCCTTACTACCGCCGCCGGGCCTGCGACTGCCGCGCCCCCCCAACTCCCCCTCCAACCAACCCACCCCCACCAGCCACTCACCGGTCTCGCGCGACAGGTTGCGCGCCAGCTCGGCGCGCAGCTTGGCGCCGTCCCGCGCCGCCGAGAAGCCCGGGTAGTAGTAGAGCTGCCCGCCCAGGTACTTGGGCATGGCGCCCAGGGAGGGCAAGTCCATGTAGGTGGCCCCCGCGGCAAACACATCCACGCAGACGTGGCAGCGCGAACATTCGGCGGCAAAGCGCTTGTAGAAGGGGTCGTCGGGGACGCGGAGGGAGTACTCGCGGTCGCCGCCGTACAGGGAAGGGTTGTCGCGCGCCTTGACGCGGCCGATGCCGACGCTGGGCGCCGCGGCCTGGAACAGCATCAGCTTGCCCCCCACGTGGCTCATGACCAGGAAGGCGGCCTGCAGCGCGGGGCCGGTGGCGCTGTCCACGCCCGTGGCCCCCGCCCAGGCGGCGGGGAGCGAGTCCAGCAGCGCCTCCACCGCGCCGCGGCACTCCACCAGGTTGCCCAGCAGCTCGTCCGGCAGGGGGACGAACAGCTCCTCCACGTCGGCCACGACGAGCATGGGCGCTGCGGCCGCGCCGGGGCGCAGCGCGTAGTAGTGCACCGTGGCGTCAAAGGTGATGAAGGCCACCTGTGTGCGCGAGTCGCCGTGGAAGGCGTCCAGCGAGGCGCGGATGGTGGCGCAGACGCTGGCCAGCAGGCCGCTGGACACCGCGGCGAAGGAGACGTCCAGCACGAAGACGTAGGCCGGGGGCTGCGGCGCGCGCACCATGTACTCCTGCGGCGCCACGTACTCCACCGCGCCGGCGCGCAGCTCGGGGCGGTCGGCCAGGTCCAGGCGCCGCCCCGCGCCGTCCAGCGCAGAGAAGTACTCCACGGGGGTCTGGTTCACCGTGCCGCACACGTTGCAGGAGAAGGAGCGGCCGCCGTCCAGCCAGGCCATGTGCGGGTTGACGTAGGTGCGGCAGCGCGAGCAGCGGATGATGCCCGCGCCGCCCATGTCCACCACCGGCACGGGGCCGCCCGCCTCACTCAGCGGCGCCAGCACCGCGCCGAAGGGCAGGTGCCAGCGCGCGCGCAGGGACTGCGAGGCGGGCACGGCGGCGGTGGAGAAGCGCAGCG
>NW_011934204.1:146927-147045 GCF_000733215.1 Auxenochlorella protothecoides
CAGATGTTGGGTACGGGGCGGGTCCGGCAGGACCGTTGCCCAGGTTCAGGCGATTCAATCCCAGCGAGGCAGGATCCAGGGGGCCTCTGGCGCCGGGAGGGGCACCAGGGGCACCAGG
>NW_011934204.1:148511-148614 GCF_000733215.1 Auxenochlorella protothecoides
CAGATGTTGGGTACGGGGCGGGTCCGGCAGGACCGTTGCCCAGGTTCAGGCGATTCAATCCCAGCGAGGCAGGATCCAGGGGGCCTCTGGCGCCGGGAGGACC
>NW_011934204.1:148624-162529 GCF_000733215.1 Auxenochlorella protothecoides
GCTGTGGCGCCGCAGCGGGGCGGGCGGGCGGGCCCTGGGCGGGCGGGTACTGAACAGATGTTGGGTACGGGGCGGGTCCGGCAGGACCGTTGCCCAGGTTCAGGCGATTCAATCCCAGCGAGGCAGGATCCAGGGGGCCTCTGGCGCCGGGAGGACCCTGGAGGGCACCAGGGGGGCCGCCTGCGGGACCCTGCCCGTAACCTGCTCAAGGGGGGGAATGGCGAGGTGTCTGCTGGTGAGCACCTCCGAGCTGCGGTGGGCAGCTCGCACATCTGGAGCAGCATGCAAGCTCCACCTCAACTGATCCATCCCTACCATTTGGTGGCTGCTGCCCTCCTCCAGGGGCTTGGCCATACACGGGCCTGGCTGGCCCGGGTCCTGGGGATGTGCGGGGGTGGGAGAGCCTGGAGCTGGACAGTCCTCATGATCCTGCGCACGGATACAACCTGCGGTCCCTCATACCTGCTGCTGGCTGGTTGCTGCCCGGGTAACCCTGGCCCGGTGCCCAGGAAGGCTGCATCGAGTTCGGGTGACGCGGGGATCACCCGGCTTGGGGTCTATACTCCTGGCAGGCCGAGGCGGGCACGACCATACCTTTCCCGCAAGGTATTTAGGAGGCAGGCCGAACTGTCGACAGGTTCATTTGAGGCGTGCACGCAGCGGCAAGGTCTCCGAGGTCGAGTACTCCCCATGGCGGGAGCAGCATGGAAGGATGGTGGTTGGGGGCAGCAACACCCCGGCACCATCATGCCTGCAGACTCAAGCACCAGAACTTCCTACATATCCATGTCCCCACTGTATGGCATAAGCCTAAGACCACCTTGTCTCAATGGATGCATCCAACGTCAGCTGACATGGCTGAAGTGCCTGTGTGCAATATGCAATACCTTGTTACAGGCAGGTACTCATTGCTCCAAAACATATTTACACCCCAGGACACTATTCCCGTCATTTCAAGAAACTTTCTTCAGGGTGTCTTTACATTTCCTGGGAGTGAACACCCGGTCCACTGTGTAGTTCTACCATCAGAAACTTGCATCCTCAAGATGATGGTGATCTCGCAAGGGAAATTTCATCACGCGCCTGCGCGAGATGCAGCGGATCACAAAATGGGAAGGAATCTGGGCTTTCAAGGAGCCATCTCAGGCGACCCATGTCGATTAAATCGCTACATTACGAAGTGAAGATGGACGTGGGGCGTCGGGATGCCAGCCTGGCCAAGACAGCAAGTGATCCACGCACCTCCGCCGTGTTTGCTTCCGGGAAGGGCCCCTTCCACAATGTATTGCTAGAGTAAACAGGAAGAAGTTATTCAGTGGCATCTCGATCCAATGGATTTCGCCCAGGCTTGCTCGGCTTTCCGGTCTACAGGTGAGAGGAGGGAAGCGCCGGTGGGATGCTCACGTTAAGACCCATTGTAACCCTTCTCTCGACCCTCCCATTCTGGACTTCGCCCCTGCAGTCGAAGCCTTACTTGGGCCCCTGGAGCAGAGCGTGACATCTGCCTCCAGTGCCTGCTGGCAGCTGGCAGAGGTCCCTGTCCAGGTGGGTTAACCCTTTCGGGAAAGGGGGGGCGGGGGGGATGGACTTGCCTAATCCATCACTGCGAAAACAGCTAGCAGATCTCGATCCCCGGTCTCTTGACCTGCCTCTGCCAGGTCAAGGGCTCGCTGTTCGGGACCAAGACTCTGCAGGTGCAGCAGGCCCATTTCCAGGAAGAGAAGGAGAGGGAGGGCCTGGCCGCCGCGCTCGCCGCCTGGCAGCGCGAAGCGCTGGGCCCCGGCCTCTGCGGCGCCCTGGACCTCGCCGTGGCCCAGGAGCGCCTGCTGCATGTGGTCGCAAGGTATGCTGTTGATTAACAATGTAAAGGAGGAGGAGAAGGCGAACGATGAGGAGCACCGGGGTCAGGCCTCCAGCGCCCCTCTGTGTCGTAGATGATGCTTGGTGGACCAGATGCCACATATCGAGGCGCCCACCCCAGCCACCTCCCACACCCTCAATACAGGAGCCTGGATGCCGCAGAAGACGGGTCCCTGGACGCCAGGCTGGCAGCGCTGGGCGCCCTGCTGTCGGCCCACCCCGCCGCGGCGCGCATCCCGCCCGCGCTGCGCTTCCTCCAGCACGCCGCCTGGCGCGTGGCCGCCGCCGAGCCGCGCCTCCCACAGGCCTCGCTGCTGCGTACGCTGGGCTCCCACCCAGGAGCATGCGATGCCTGGGCCGCGCACCTCCTGACGCTGGCGGCGGGCGAGGGCGCCGGCCCCGGGGTCAATTCAGGGCCCCTGCTCAGCGTGCTGAGGTCGCTGCCGGACGCCTGCGCCCTGCCGGCGAGCCTGCTGGAAAGCGTGGTGCAGGGCACGGACTGGGCCGCGCTGGACGACACGACCCTGGCCCGCCTCGCCGGCCTGCTGGCGGAGCGGGCCCCCTGTGCCGGGGATGAAGGCGCGGCCCAGGCGGCGGGCATCGCGGCCGTGCTGGGCGCGCTGAGCCGGGCCGGGCGGGTGGCGCGGAGCCAGGCCGCGCGGGGAGCGGTCTGGGGGGCGGTGGCCACCGTGATCCTGGCATACGCGAGAGGCCGACCCGCGACGGTGTGCTTTCAAAGGGGAGGGGGCGCATTGGAGGTGTGGCCATCCTGATCTGCACTTGGTGATTGAGAGCAGCGTGCAGGAGTCTCACTCCATCAGCTCAGTCCGACGACTCTTCCAACCCTGCACACCGTCGCCCCCTGCCGCAGTCACTCCAGGCCTCCCTGGGGGCCCCGGCACCCGAGGAGGCGCCGCTGATCGACCTGCTGGGCGACGAGGATGAGCTCCCCCGGGACAGACCTCCAGAGGGCCCCGTCGCGGGCGCCGAGCTCGTGGCGCTGGCGGCCGAGGCGCTCGGCGGCGCCCCGGCACGCCGCGACCCCGACCACTGGCAGCGTGCACTGTCCGGCCTCGCGTTGTCGGTCGCTGACCTGGCGCCCAGGCTCCTGCTCCGCGTGATGCTCGTGCTGGCAGTCGCCGCGGGCGGGTCGGGCGCGGCAGTGACGGACGCCGCCGAGACGCTGCTGGGTGTCCTCGGCGACGCCTGGATCGCCGCCGACCTTTCGGCGGAGGAGGCCGAGGATGCGGGCCTGCTGGCCAGTCTCGAGGTGCGCCTGCTTGTTCCCGGATGTTTGTTTGTGGCTAGTTCCTTTGTGGGAGGTGAGTGCTTGGGTGATAGGAGGGCACTCCAGCCAGCCGTATGTCTTGGAGTGGGCTCCATATGCATCGCTATCGCACGGGTGCCTTATCTGCCCCACAGCCCTGCCTCGGTACCTGCAGCCCTCCCTCCCAGCTCCCTCACTCCCGAATTCTAGACCTTGCACTCTCCTCCGATCTGCCCTCCCTCGGAACCCGACCTCACTGAACAGGCCCCGCCGCTCACGCCCGAGGTCGCCGCCGGCTGGGCATACGTTCAGCTGGCCCTCCTGGCCGCGGGGTCCAGCCCCGTGCCCCAGGAACCAATGGATGTAATGGAAACCGCCGCCGCGCTGGCCGCGCGCGCGACGGGGTTGGGCAAGCTGGCCCTGCTGGCGCGGCTGGCGGGGAGGGCCCCGACCGCGAGCCTGCTTGGCCTCCTGGGCCCTGCGGCCTTGCAGGCCGCGCGCCTGCCCGGCGCCGCGCTGCCGCTGCTCCCCGCCCGCGGCAGCGGCCAAGAAGTCTCGCCGGACCTCCTGCCCTGCATCGCGGCGCTGCTGGCGGGGGTGGCGACTGACGGCGCAGGGCACCGCGCCGTGGACCCCGGCGCGGTCGGCACGCTGGGCACGCTGGCACAGGCCGCATTCTACGCAGGGCTGCTGGACCCGGCGGGAGGGTCTGCTCAGAGCCAGGGTGAAGCGCTCAGCCCGGCAAAAGGCCATCTTGAAAGCCTGGGCGCCGCGCGCCGAGCCGCGCTGGCGGAGCGCCTGCTGCGCGTCGGCGGCTGGCCCGCCGCGCTGGCCGCCTGGGTGGAAAGCGGGCGTGCTGATGCGGCGGGTGGCGATGCGCTCGAGCCCAGGGCGCTGGAGGCCGATTTCCCAGGCGCTGATGCGGTTGGCCCCAACGCACCTCTCAACATCGACCACGTCTCCTTGCTGCGCCGCGCGGCGCTGGACGCCGGGCTTCGTCCGGCGGGCCTTGCGCTCTGGGCGCAGCTCGCGGTGCGCCTGGCGACCGAGGGCAGCAATGTGGGCGAGGCGTCCCCCCAGGAGTGCCTCAGGCAGCTGGCCCTGCTCAGCCAGGAGTACCACGAGACCTGCCCCGCCGTGCCGCCCTTCCTGTCGCGGCTGGCGCGCGCGCTGGAGGGCGCGGGTGCTGAAGGGCAGAGGGGAGCGCCGCGTGCTCCTGACGCCCAGGCCGCCATCAGCCAGCTCGCTCCCGACGCAGCTCTGCTGGCCCAGCTCGCCGAGGTGGATGCGGGCTGGCAGCAGGCGCTGGCGCTTGCCCGTCGGCCCTACGATGAGCCAAACCCCGGACCCGGCGTCGCGACTTCCACCAACGGAGACGACGAGAATGACGTCGTCGCTCTCCCGACGACAGCCTGGGCGCCCGGCGCAGGGGCCCTGCGGGACCTGGATGCGGCCATGGCGGGCCAGGCAGCGCGCCTGGAGGAGGGCGGGGAGCTGCTGGAGTACTGGGCGCGGCGCGGCGGGAAGCGTAGCATGCACGCCCCTGCTGGTGCCTCTTCGCGGGAGGGCGATGTGCCGGAGGTCGTGTCGCAGGTAGGAGTCCACGTGGGATGCAGCCGAAGGAGGGGCCTGAGGGCTCGTGTGACTGGATGAGGGGTTTCATCTGCATGCTTGAGCGGAGGCCGGTGAAGGCGGCGGGGTATCAGCGTAGATGCGTTAACACATTGCTGGCAGCAGGATTTACCCGCCGCCCCCGCCTGATACGACCATGCCAGCACCCCTGTCTCCCGACAAAGGCTTCAGATCCCATCTCTGCGATCGGCATGTCCATGTCCCCACCCACACGTCACTTCCCCTGCCCAGGCCCAGGCCCTGCTGTGGGAGGTCACCCAGCGCACAGAGGACGAGCTGAACTCGCTGGCAACCCAGCTTCGCACGGCAGTGGCCTCCCGCTACCGCCCCCTCACCCTGGACAGGGTGGCGGGGGCCGGCGGCGACCACGCGCCACGCCCCGCCCCCTCCCAGCCGCCGCCGGCGTTCGAGGAGTCCAAGCGATTCCAGGAGCACTACGACGGGCTGCGGCGCAGCGCCCTGCAGACGTTGTTGCACGTGCTCCGGGGTGGGTGTGCGGGCGAGCATCCCATGAAGATGGGGAGGTGTAGACCCTGGGCAGCAGCACTCGTGCAGATTCGGGGACGGGAACCTTGCACCTCGTGTCATGCTCCAGAGTGCCATTGGTGTGCCCCGATGCGAGCAGGCTCCGTGCTGCTAAGCAAGCTCCAACCTCTCACGCCCTTCCGTCCCTACCACCCCTTGCCCCTCCCCACACACAACACAGACAAGTCGATGGTGGAGGCGGCGCAGGGCATCTTCCTGCTGGAGCGCGCGCTGCTGCACGGCGCCGCGCCGCGCCAGCCGGAGGCCGCCGGCTCTTCGCTGTCCTCCCAGCTTGCGGCTGTGCTGGCGACGGCAGCGCTGGACGGGTCCACCCCCCCGCCCGCCGCGCCGCTCTTCGCCCGCCTACTGGACCGCGCGCTGGCCGACGGCCGCGCCTACTTCTCCCTGGACCAGAAGGCGGCGCTCGTCGCACGCGTCGCGGTGCGGACCCGAGACCCCGGCGGGGCGGGGTCCTTCGGACCCCCCCCCAACGCGCTGCTGCGGGCGCTGCTGGACCCGGGGCCCTCGCTGGCGGCGGGCAGGCTGCGCGACTTTGGCGTCATGCTGGACGCCGTGCTGTCCCTGCCGGCCTCCGCCCCGGAGCGCGTCGCCCTCCTCCGCGAGTTCGACCTGGGTCAGTATGCCCTGGCCTGCCTGCAGGCTGGGGAGGGCGGCGGGCACGCGTCCCAGGTGCGGCAAAGGGGCTGCGGCTGGGTGGCCGGAGAGGAGTTGCTGGGAGGAGGAAAGTGTGCCATGGCCCCTGACAGTGTTGCATGGGCCGCCGGCAAACCCCTCGTGCCTGGGATCTGCAGGGGACCCCCTGCACGCCACGGCCGACTAAAACCCAAAACAAGGGCACATCGCAGCTCCCCTCGGCCACCGATGTGCTCTGTGCATGGCCCCATGAACACCAACTCCCCACCCCCCTGGTATACCCAGGCTGGTCCAGACCTGACGGCCCTGCTTTCCCTGGCGCTGCGCCTGCTGCGCGACGGTGCCGCCGCCAGCGTCGACGCCGGCTGCGCGGTGCTGGAGGCCGTGCTGTCCATGCGCCCCGGCGCCGCCTTCGCCGCGGCGCTGGCCCTGGCCCTGCGCGGCTGCCGGGGCGCCGCGCGCGCGCGCGCGCTGGGCTTGCTGGCCGCGCTGCCGGAGGGCCTGCTGACGAGGCGCGTGCTTGGGGAGGGGCTGCGCCTGCTGGGCGAGGCAGCGCGCGAGGAGGGCCTGGCGCCCGCCGAGTTGCCCCAGGGTCTAGTCCGCCTGCTGGTCCACGCGCCGGCGGCGCTGGACGCCGCATGGCGCAGCATTGGGGGGGAACACCCGGACACCGACGCGCCCGAGGATGAGCTCGACTCCACGCGCGGGCAGGACGCGGACTGCGTGACCGCCCGGCTGGGCGCCGGCGACGCCGCGGGCTGGGCCCGCGCGGAGGAGGGATCCGCGGACGCGGGCACGCCACGGGCGGCAGGCGGCAGTGGCGCGGGCGGCGACCGCGCGGCCCCGGCCCCGCAAGCAGCCCTCCTCCTGTTGATGCCTGTGGAGCCCTGCACCGTCGGCCAGCTGGCGCGGGCGCATGCGGCTGCCGTTTCCGGGCTCATCGCTGCGTCAGTCACCGGCGTCGCCGGTCCCGCCGCCGAGCTGGAGGCCCTGGCGGCCCTGCTCCTAGATCCGATCGCCGCCAGCCCAGCCCCGCCCCGCGCCCTGGAGTGGGCCTGGGGCTTGTACCGCTCCGACCTGCGCGCCGCGCTGGAGGCGTGCCGCGCGATAGACCCTGGCGCGGCATATACGCTGCTCGCGCGCTGGCGGGCCCTGCCCTGGCACACCGCCGACTTCCAACTGCGACCGGGGTCGGACTGCGCCGAGACTTGTCTGCGCGCGCTGGGCGCGCATCTGCTGTCGCCAGACGGCGGCGCGGCGGAGGCCCTGGTCGCGGGGCTCGACTTCCAGCCACTGCTGGAACGCGCGGGCACCTGCCCCGGCCAGGCGGCCGAGCTGGCGCTGCTGGCGTTGCGCACCAGCCTCCTGCTGCCGGACGGCGACCTGCCCGTTTGGGTCGTGGAGCTGCTGATGCCGGAGGAGGGGCCCGGTGACGAAAATGTTGTGCCAGGGTGTGCAGCATCTTCACCATCGTGTGCGCTGCAGCGCCTGCTCCAGCGCGCGGACTGGGGATTGGTATCTGCTGCGGCACGAGCCTCCTCCGCCGTGCCCTGGCTGGCCCTGCCCATGGCCCTGGCGCCCTCGGGCGTGCACGGGGATGCGGCGGCGGTGGCCTCCCGGGTCGTCCGCGCGGCCGGCGTGTTGGGCGCGGCCGCGGCCGCGGCCGGGCACCTAGCAGCCGCCGGCGCGGCAGCGGCCATGCTGGCGCCGCTGTTTGGGTTCTCCCTCGCACAGGGGCGACTCTGGGCGGCGAGCGCAGACGGCCCTGCGGCGCAGGCCAGCAAGGGCGCCTCGCCGCGGGTGGACCTGCCGCCCGACATCCCACTGGAGCTGCTGGAAGGCACGGAGGAGGGCAGGGCCCTGGCAGAGCAGCAAGGAAGGGTAGCGGGGGGTTTGGCTGGTGGCACAAGCCCAGCTCACAATTCTCCAAACCCCGCCTTGGTGCCTCACGATGGCCCAGGCGAGGGCATCGTGGTCGAGGTGACGGCCACCTGGCGCCTGGACTGCGCCAGCCTGGCCGGCCCGATCCTCCAAGCCCTGCTCCACGCCGCAAGCCCCGTGATGAATACTGCTCCGCTGCCCCGCTCCGGCTCCGCGCGGGATTCCACAGTAGGCGAGACTCCTGCTCACGAGGCCCGCTCTGGCCGGGGTCCTGGACCGCCAGGTCCCCCCTCCTGGAGTCAGCAGGCGGAGGCGGAGCTGGGGAGATCACTGGAAGACAATGCCAAGCCCGGGGCCAACCTGGTCTCCGACCTGCTCTCTGCCCTGGCCGAGTCGCCGGCCACGGTGCTGACGCAGGAGGCGCTGGCATGCGGCACCCGGGGCATGCTGCCCTGGGACGAGGCATCTGCGCTCTTCATCGCTGCGAACGATGTGAACGTCGAGGCTGACAACGAGACGGCGTGTGCGCTCACAGACGCGCTCTGCGCTGCGACAGCGGTGAGCGCGGGAGTTTCCACTCTCAGGTTGGGGGTCCGCCCCGGAGGATGCTCCTATCAGAAGGGGCTCGCGTGTATCGACTGGGCCCTGGTGTGACCCCGGCCACTTCATGCTTAACGGCATGTCAGGGGGGCAGCACTGAAAGCATTCACGCTTTCTTCCCACACACACCCAGGCATATGCCGTGCCTCGAGCCCCGGAGCTGGCAAGAGTGCTCCTGCGGGGATCCCTGCTCGCCAGCCACCTGCACCGCACCGCGGCCGTGCCCCGGCTGTGGGAAGCTTTGCTGGAGCTCATGGTGGCTGGCGAGGTGAGCTCCGCGTCGATGCCAGTGCAACAGCAGGAGGCATCCGTCGCTGGCGCGCCTGCTGCGCCGGGACGCCTCGACCCTGCTGTGGATGCTCTCCAGGACACCACCCATCACCTCGTCCTCAGCCTCTTGCACGTAAGGGCTGGCAATTGTTGGCTGAGAGGAGCCTGTGTGTGGGTGTGTTGAACAGATCATTTGCATTCAAATCGAGGATGCAGGGGCATGCCCATGGCATGAGTACCTTTTGTGATGAGAATGGCAAGGTGCTTGATCCATGCTCCACTTGACAAGATCAGCTCCTCCTCTCACAGGCGTGCGCGGAGGCGGGCCGACCCCTGGCCGTGGCGTTCCTGGTGGAGCAGCTGCGGCGAGCCACCCTGGCCGTCGACAAGTGGCCCTGGCAGGAACTCGTGGCCGAGGTGCGGTCGCAAGTGTACTTACGGAGGAGGAAATCATGGACGCACAACGACCTGGGGTTTTCCGCCTCCGGCTCCCAAGCCCTCTCCCGGCCCACTGCATGCAGGTGACCCGTGCCGTTGTGCAGCTGGATCCGGGGTCAAGCCCCCGCGGTCCCCTTCAAGTCGTGCCTGCATGGCTGGCCCTCCTGTCCTGGGTCGGGGACTCCCGCTGGCGCCGCCTCCCCGCCGGTGTGTCATCGGTGTGGAACCCAGGGCTTCACGCCTGCGAAACTGCACTTTGGATGGTTCAATCAGACTTGCTACTGGCCAGACATTCGAGCGGCTGCGATGAGACAGCCTTGAGTGACTGGGCACCGCATGCAGCCGACGCTTGAGGTGTCCCTCGCGCACTTCGCACCGGCGCTGGGTTCGAGACCCCAGTCCATGAGCCGAGACGCATCACATCCACCAGCTGAACCTCCTGTCACGCCGCCATCCACACCTGCAGGGCCTCACACAGCTGCGGTCCAGGAGTGGACAGAGGCGCTGAGTCTGAGGGTCCTGGCGCTGCAGATATCGGATCTGGAGCCTGGCGCGGCCGGCTCCTTGCAGCGACCAGGTGGGAAGGGTGATGGTGATGACCAACCGCTTTCGTGAGTGCTGGAGAGGCAGGCGCAGAGCAGCGGCTTTGGCGGGGGGAGGAGTCCAGCGTTGCTGTCAGCAGGATGCACTTGGCCCCACTCCAGCTTGCTGCCTGCTGGTCCCTCCCATCCGCGACCCAACCCCTCCCGATCCCTCACCCACATGTCACAGCCTCGCCCTCGATGCTCGACGTCGCGCTGCGGCGATTGAAGGGCTTCCAGACGCAGATCCAACTGCAGGGCCTGGGCAGGAGGGATGCCGGGGCTGCGGCGAGAAAGGAGGGTGGGGGCCTGCTGGACCGCGTCAAGGACATTCTGCGCCCCAGCGAGGGGCGGGACGGGGGTGAGTGGGATTGTGCGGGTGACGCTGTGCGAGTTGGTGCCTGCCCGGCCAGCAGATCCAAGATCCCAGTCCTCAGATCAGCCGCTGCCCTCCCCCGCTTTCCTTCATCCCGTGGCACCCTCGCCCCACACTCTCCAGACCACAAGGGCATGGGGACGCGCTTGCCGCAGACATACCTGCCCACGGCAGACCCCGATGACCCCGCCCCGCCCTCTCCCGAGCCGGGTCCTGCCCCCGCGGCGCCAAACAAGTTGCCCAAGGTCTGGGCCAAGGGCCTCTCGGCGGTGCGCAGCAAGATCCTGCCCTCCTCCAGGGGGGACTCCCCCGCCAAGGGCCAGCCGCCAGGCCGGGGGGGAGGACCGAGTGTCGATCAGGGTCCTCACAACGCGTTGTCGGGCCATCCACGGAGCGCCAGCGCCCTCGAGCAGGGCGACTGGGTCCGGCTGGGCCTCGCGGCCTTTGCGATCGCGGCCTACGTTCGCAGCGTGCTGTGCCCGTCCCTGGTCACCCCCCCGCGAGTCGGGCCCGCAGGTGACGGGTGTGGGCTGTACTTCAGGACCCCATGCCACCCGATGGAACTGCATTTGGGACGGCGTGCCCTTCCCATCTCAAAGGGCCCCGCACCCGTGTGCAAGGAGCTCCCGCCCTTCACCCCCCAACCCCTTCCCCTCATTTACCTGCAGACATGAGCCCGGCTACGCCGCTGGGGCAGGCCCAGCACTCCCATGCGCGAAGCATCAGCATGGGGAGCTGGAGGTGGGACGAGCACCTTCTCCGCGAGCTAGACACCGTGCTGGAGGCCAGGGGGGAGCTGGACGTGCTGGAGCAGCTGCGGGGGTGCCCCGCCCTGGTCCAGCATGGCGAGGAGTTTCACGCCTTCTTCGCGCTGGTCCCGGAGCTGCTGTCAGCCAGCACCGGCGTGCCCGCCTTTCAGTTGCGCCTGCAGCAGCTCCTCCTGCCCGGCTCCGAGGTCCTGCACCTCCTGCAGACCTGCTGAGGGGTGTATGCATACTTGCTAGCCCCTGACAATCGCGAGCCTGGTGTGAGAAGGCACCCCCTCCTGTTCAGATACACAACCACGTGGGGGTCCTGTCTGACCTGTCGGAAAATGGTGGGACTGATCCACTCCAAGGGTCCCGTCGCACCAGACAAGCTCCGTTGTAAGCACCGATCGTGTTGCGTACACCACCAAATATACCTTTGGAATCGACAGGAGGCTGTCGTGAACATCGGCCTGGAGGCGGGCACCTACCCCTGCATGCTGCAGGCCTGTCGCCCCGTGCTGCGAGCACTCACTGCCCCCCGGCCACCCCTGTCTCTACGCCACATGGGAAAGTACTCGGTGTACGCCGTGGCCTCGGGCCGGAACCCCGGCCTGTACAGCTCCTGGGGCGAGACGGAGAGCCAGGTCCGCCAGTATTCCGGGAGCCAGTACAAGGGCTTCCACTCCGTGGAAGCTGCGCAGGCGTACATGGAGTCTCGTGGCGCCGCGCCCTCTGCACCAGAGCCTGCCAGCAGCAGTGGATACGGGGCCAGCTACAGTCTTGGGGGCTCAAGCTCGTATGCCAGGAGCGGGAGCCGCTCCTCCAGCTCTTCCCAGGCGAGGTCGCCCCATGAGCCCTCATATGGGCGTGACAGCTACCAGCCGGGGCGCTCCTTCAGCTCGGCGCCCGCGTATGACCACCAAGCCGGGGCCACCCCCTCCCACTCCTGGACGGAAGAGGACGACGACGACTCCTACCTACCGCCTCACTCCAGCTACTCGGCTGCGCCCGTCGCTCGGGCCCAGCCACAGCCCCCTCCTCCAAAGTCCATACGCCTGGTGAGACCGGGGCGTATATCAGGCCCACTTCATGATCCCAGATTATGGGGATATTTGCCATTGGATGGTGCGTCGGTCTCTTTGGAATGTGCTGTGCACCCCCAATGGACTGGGATTGACCCGGAAAATGTCCACGATAGACCACCCCCCTTCCATGTCTCCCCCCTCGGCCCCTGCCCCCCTCAACTGCTAGGAGTTTGACGGCGCGTCCAAGAACAACCCGGGCCCGGCGGGTCTGGGCGCCGTGCTGTACGACGCCGACAGCGGGCTTGAGGTGAAGCGCGTGTGCCACTACATGGGCCACCGCACCAACAACCAGGCGGAGTATGGGGGCCTGATCGCTGGGCTGCAGGCGGCAAAGGAACTGGGCTGCCGCGACATCCACATCTCCGGCGACTCCCTGCTGGTCATCAACCAGCTGAAGGGGGACTGGCGCGTGCAGCACGAGGGTCTGAAGCCCTACCACGCCGTCGCCACCTCGCTGCTGGGCTCCTTTGACAAGGTGGAGGCGCGCCAGGTGCCTAGGTGCGTGACCGCGGGCTGGGGCTGAGCAACAGGATCTGGTAAAGGTGGGGGGGTTGTGGCATTGCTTGTTGGAATGTCAGGGACGACGTGGCGCAAATTGCACGAGATGGTATCTTCCCATGCCCGTGTCCAAGCCCGGCAGTGGATATTGATTGAATGACACGCTGTCCTCCCCTGAGCGCCCCTCTTGGCAACTACCTACCCCTCTCCCTTCATCCCCCCCCCGCAGGAGCATGAATGCGGTGGCGGATGCGCTGTCCAACCAGGCCATCTCGGAGCACCGGTCCGGCACTACCTCGCAGGTCTGGCAGCTGGAGAACCCCTCCACTCAGCAGTGATGCTGCACTCCCGCAATGCTGATAAAGTGCTGGCCCTGCACGGCAGCCCTGCAATTCTCGACCACCCCCGCCCCGCCCCATTTTGGCGCGAGCATTTCCCCCTGCCTGTAACTGACGATATCTATCGCTGTGCCAGGGCAAGGGAGTCGTGGCAGAAGGGTTCTGGGCGTCGTTGTTTTGGCAGAATGCGGGTGCCCTAAGCCCCTGTCTGTTCCACCAGTCTCGTTGCCCACTCTATGCAATAACCCTTGCCCGATGTTGGTAACACTGTGCCCCATCCGCCCCTTGCTCTGGCCTTGACGACCCTGCTCCTTCCTACCCTTCCCCCCTCTCTCTATGAAACTCCCGCCAAGTCTTGAGGTTCTGCTGGTCGCAAAAGGGCAAAGCACGACGTGCGTGCGGGTCTGTAAAAGGAGGCATCCTGGGGAGGGGTTGGGCGTGGGCCACGTGTCAGACCGCGCCAGCTCAGTCTCGTGGGGGCGAGGCGTTGGCGTCCGCCCCGCTGATGAAACCCCACAGCCCTGAGGCCTTGCGCGGCTCCGCAGCCGTCGCCTGCAGCCTGCACGGTCGATTCGGGAGGGGAGAGAGGGATTGCACAGGGGCCCCAGGCAGTCGGCCCTGGCCCAGCCATGCCCTGACGGCCATCAGACTTCCCATCGCACTGCCTCAAAATCTTCAGAGGCCGTGCCGGGTACGTACTCCCCTTCCCTCCACACCCCTCCCAACCGTACCTGTAGGAGTCCAGCTCCCGCTCAAGCTCGGCCATGCGGGACAGGGAGGCCCTGAGCTCCGCGACCTCCACCTGCGATGCATGGATGGTCTGGCTCGGCGCATGTCGGGGCCAGACCGGTGCAGCGATGGGGAGGAGATGACTCCGCCCGTGGCGGCCGTGAGGGCGATGCCTGCTTCGCTTCAGGCCCGTCTGCCCCAAATCACTGCCTCACCTCCAGCCTGACGACCTTGCTCTGCTCGGCCTCCAGGTGCGCATCCCGTTCGCGCGCAGCCTGCGGGGCGGAGCACGACGGCATCCGTCGACGCGCGCCGGGCCCGACGGGAGGCATGCCTTCTCTGTGCAGCAGGTGCGATGCTCATCCCCTCCCCCCCCCCGGGACTGCCCCCCCCATTCCGCCACCAGCCGCGCCGCACCTGCT
>NW_011934204.1:163736-165289 GCF_000733215.1 Auxenochlorella protothecoides
TGCGTCCGCCAGGGCGGCCTGCGTGGTCGCCAGCTGGCGCCTCAGCAGCACCAGCTCCTGCGCCGTGCTCTCCCGCGCGACCACGGCCTCCCGCCTGGCCACCGCCGCCTCGCTGCGTGGGCCAGAGGGGGGAGGAGGGGTGTCCGAGAGCCGGGCAGGCGGCAGGCAGGCCGGCCACGATGGGCCGTCGCGCCCGGCTGGAGCACCCAGACTCGTGGTGCTGCGGAGCGACGGCGGCGGCGGCGGCAGGCAGGCACCGCCCCCCCACGACACCCTCGTCCATCCCGCTGCGCGCCTGTTCTTGCGCTCGATCTCGCCGTCTTCCGGCTGCTGGGCCGAGGACCGGGTGCCCACGTCCAGGCCCGCGCGGAGCCCTGCTGGAGGAGGATGCCGCGGCCCGCTGAGAGCATGTGCCAGTGGTCGCGCAGGCACTGGCGAGGTGCCGCGGCGCGGCACCAAACCCACCCCAGCCCCACACAGCCAGCACCCCATCACGCCATCCCCACGGGTGTCACAAGGCAGCCCCATGGGCACATCGCGCAGCCGAGCAGCCACGCACCCTCCCCCGCTGGCAGCGCGCCGCGCTCCGCGCCCCGCGCCTCCGCCGAGGCCGCCTTCACCAGGACGTAGCCCTCCGGGCGGTAGACGTGCACCGAGTTGTGGTACTTTCCGTTGTAGCCGCCAAAGGACACCAGGCAGCCCGCCATGGGCACCGACAGCAGGCTGGGGAGGGGTGGGGGGCAGGGAGTGGTGGGGGGGTTGAAAGGAGACGTCGACCTGCTCTTGTGCGTGTGACAACAAGAGATACAAACGGACAGCACAACTCAAAACATTGCGATCGCGGGAGCGCAACCAAGGATCTCAAGCACGCCCGCTCGGCGTCCATCCAGGGCCGCCCGCTCACACACCCGCTCTCCACCTGGTCATCACCCCCTCCTCCCCCCCCCCTCCCTCCCCCAATCCCCTCCCCACCTGAGGCCCTCGCTGGCGATGGCGGAGGACGGCGGCGTGTTGCCGACCAGCGTCCACACCAGCGGCTCGCCCCGCCCCAGGACCCCCAGGTCCAGCGCGTACATGTCGGCGCAGCCGGCGGCGTTGTTGCCGCCGCCCACGATGTACCACGTGCTGCCCAGCACCGCCGCCGCGTGGCCTTTGCGGAGGGGAGGAAAGGGGGAGGAGGGCGTGTGTGACCCGGGAAGGGGATGACGGGAGGCCCCTGTGCCCTACAGTGACGGCGGTGTGCAAGGGATGAGGAGGGACCTGTGTGCCATCCTCCCACTCGCCATTCCCACGCTGACCCCGACACACGCCGCGCCACAGCACCTCCATCACACCCTCACACACGCACACCGGCCCTGACCTGCGCGGGGTGGCGGCACGGGCCCCTCCACCTCCGGCTGGCTCCATTCCAGGGTGGCGGTGTCTAGCACATGCACGTCGTCGAAGCAGTGCGCCACCGACCCGCCGCCGAAGATCACCAGGTACCGCTCCCGCCACACCGTCGCCACATGTGCGGTGCGTGGCGCCGGCGCCTTGCCTGTTTGTGTAAGCGG
>NW_011934204.1:166428-186581 GCF_000733215.1 Auxenochlorella protothecoides
GGGGGGGGGGGGGGGTGGGGGGGGGAGGGGGGGGTTGGGTTGGTGGTGTCGGCGGCGACGCCTGGTGCCCAGGCTCACAAGGTTGCGGCAGGGCGGGCGTGGGGGACCGCCAGGCGCCCGTCCCGGGTCGTACTTGAGGGGCCTTCGGAGCCGCCTCTCCCCCACACATGCACGGAAAAGAAAGGAAAGAAAGACAAGCAAAGCTCACCCGTGGTCAGGGGTGCGGTCCATGTCATGGAGGGCAGGTCCAGGACGAGGAGGTCGGCCAGCGCGCGGCGGTGTGCGTCCTCTCCGCCAAACACGTACAGGCCGGTGCCCAGCAGGCTGGCGGAGTGGCCGCCGCGCGGCGCGGGCAGCGCGCGCGCCGGCGCCTCCGGCGCGGCCTCGGCCTCGGAGTCAGAGCCCGAGGCAGCCGCGCCGCCGTCCGGCCCCCCGCGCGCCCAGGCCGTGGGCACCTCGGTCCAGGCCCCCCTGCGCGGGTCCAGCGCGCGCACGGCGAGGTGGGTCTCCGCGCGCCGCGCGCCGGCGTGCCCGCCCACCGCCAGCACGCCCGCGCCCCAGGCCAGCGCGGCGTGCCCAGCCACGGGGGGCAGCGCGGCGCCGTCGCCGTCGCCGGCCCCGGCGCCGTCCGCCGCCGGCGACGGAGCCACTGGCGCCCATGCCAGGGACTCCAGGTCCAGGGACCAGGTGTCGCCTAGGTAGCGGCCGGAGTAGGACCCGCCCAGGACGTAGGCGCGGGGCCCCAGCAGCGCCACAGCGTGCTCATAGCGCGGCGCGGGCTTGCGCGGCGCGGCGATGAACGGCGATACCCAGCTGCCCTCCACCACCACCTCCGCCACGGAGCGCGGCTTGTGCGCGGGCGGCGCGGGGGCGGCCGGCGCAGGCGGCAGCGACGCCGCGGTGGAAGCACCCGCGCCGACGGCCTCCTTCTCGTCCACCTCCGCACCCTTGTCGGCGGGCCCCTGCGCCCCGTGCTCGGCTGTGCCGTTGGGTCGGGGCCGCGCCTCGCGCTCAATGCCCTCCACCCAGCCCGGCACCTCCTCGTCCAGCGTGCGGACGTACAGGCGCATGGCCTCCATGGCGCTCAGCTCGCCCAGCTCCTTCCAGGCCTGCCACTTAGCGTTGCTGGCCGCGTTCCAGCCCCACGGCTTGGGCTGGTTGCAGGGGCCCTGTGGGAAGGTGGTGGGGGACAGGATGCAAAAGTCTAGGCGTGTTTGCATGCGTGTGCCGGAGGGCTGCACACCGTCGTCAACTCTGGCAGAACAGAGGGCTGCTCGCGAGGCGGTGTCGCGACGCGGTCCCAGGCCGAGATATGGAGGGGATTTCAGACAGTACACCACCCTGGAGTGCATGCACCATTCGACCCGTCAACAGCAACCCTCTCGGCACGAGCATGCCTCCCAGAACACTGGCACAGGCAACGACAGGGTCCCGCTCTTGCAACCAAGTCCACTCTCCCAATCGAGGCACCAACCCCCCTGCAACACTCCAACACTCCGCGCACCACGGTGGCTTGCTGGTGCAGGGCGTATAGGGCCAGCTTGATTTCGTTGGAGATGGTTGCCGAGTCTGCGCGGTCCGGAGGAGGCTGGGCTGCCTACAAGCCTCGTAAGAGTCAGCCTACCAGACCGGATCACGCCCTCTTGAGCTCCACCCACCTTCTAGTGTCGGCTGGATGTGGCTGGCCGCGACCGTGAACCGTTCTGGGTACGCCATGGTGGAGACTGGGTGTGCCATCACCTCACCGCGTTCGCCCGGCGCACACTGGGGATCCTCGGCTCCCAGTTGAATAAGGCGTGATCTGTCTTCCGCTCGTGCTCGTAATACGTCGCTCCCAGGACGACGCCTGTCACAACCAGGGTGATCTCCGCGTGACGCAGGGGTGGTTGTTGGCAACGAGTGAGCACGATCCAGTCGACGATGTACAGCCACCAATGCCACTAGCTCCCTTCTGTGTGGGTCAGTGGGCTCTGCAGCGTGAGATCCGCGCTTGTCCCCTCCCCGGCGCTCCCTCGGCCCCCGTCGAGGCGCCCGGGTGGGCACGTGGCCGTAACTGGACTGGGCTTCCACCCGGCAAGCACTCCCCCCCACCAACTGCAGGCCCTGAGAAGACTCTACCAGAGGCAATACCTAAAATGTTGACATAAAAGGACACCAGTTCATGACAAGGGTAGAAGGGAAGAAGTTCAACACCATGCGCGGGGTGCGGTGGTGGCTGAGCTGCGGGGGCGCGGGGTGCGGGCGCACCGCGGCCCGGGGCACAATATGATGCCTGCTTCCCCTCAAGGTGTCGCTCAGACGCCCCTCCGCGCCGCCCGGTCCGCCGCACGCCCGAGCGTGCGGCCTCGGTACGCTGCATCCAGGCTCTACCGTGCGGCCTGGTCCAGGCCGTCGCCGCCCTCAAGATCCAGCTCGTCCAGGAGGTCATCCATCTCCTCCTCGTTCAGGATCTCGTCGGCCAGGTCGTTGATGTCCAGGCCCGTCGCAGTGCGCTTGGAGGCCTGGGGAAAGAGGGGGGAAGGGGGGGTGAGTGCCTAAGCGCAGGGTGGAGTGCAATGCAGGACACGTCATTCACAGCCGATGCCGGCAGGCGGTGCGGGAGCAGTGCATTCTGCTTTCGCTCCTAGGCGCGGAGGGAGGAAAGGAGGCCCAAGTCATCAGGAGCGAGAGGCCTACAACCTCTCGCCCAAGCCCACCTCGTCTATCAGCGCCAGCAACTCCGTCTCGCTCCACAGCGGCTTCTGGGGCACGCCCGGCGCCAGGAGGTAGGGCGGGCAGTCCTTGACAAACCAGGGGTGCGCCGTGACCTCCTGCAGGCTCAGCCGCTGCTCGGGGATGCGTTGGAGCATCTTGCTGCGAGATGGGAGGAGGTTCGAGGGGGGCGCACAGCGTGAGGGTGGTTGAGGGAGAGGGCGTGGGGGCTGTGGGAGGACAGCTGCCACAGGTCTGTGGCCAAGCGGGCACATTGCCGCACACAATGTGCAAGTGATAAGCCTGATACATTCTCTCCTCACACCGGGGACATCCGGCTTTACCCAGAATTGCAAAAGGGCCTGGCGGCCAGGGCCTCACCTGAGCAGGTCCCGGAGCTCCGGGGAGAGCGTGTCCGGCACATCGTACTCTGCCCGCGCGATCCGGCCCAAGATCTGCCAGGAGGAAAGAGGGGGGGGGGAGGAGCTTGCTCGGGAGGGGAGCATGAACAGCGCATGCGTTGGGCAGTGAACTGCCCTGCTCCTGGGTGCAGGCTCTCGTGCCAGGCAGGGGCCGGGAGACCCAACCAGCCCCTCACACTCTCAGCGCCTGCCGGTCACTCAGATGCGGGGTGCTGCCCAGGTAGCTCCCCGCCCAGTCCACCCACTGCAGCGTCGCCACCCCCAGAACCCCCACCCCCTGCTCCTCCCTCTCTGCACCACAAAGTCACCTTCTGCACCACGTCCCGCTGCCCCGCCAGGTCCTCCGCGCGCTCGAAGGGGAACCTGCCCACCGTGAGCTTGAAGAGCGCGACACCCGCGGCCCACACGTCCACCGCCCCCCCGCCGCGCAGGCTGTTGCCCAGCACCTCCGGCGCGGTGTAGGGCAGGGACCCCAGCGCGGAGTTGGGGTCGCTGTTGATCTGCTCCGTCTTGCTGTAGGCAAAGTCCTGGACCTTGACGACGGGCGGATCCCCCGGCGCCGCGCCGGGGACGAGCAGCTTAGACTCGAGCCGCGCCTCGCGGTTGTGCGCGCCCAGCGAGTGCAGGAAGGCCAGCGCCGAGGCGGCCTGCTGGAACAGCGCGCGGGCCAGGGGCTCGGCCAGCGCGCCGCGCGCGGCCACAAGGCTTGCCAGGTCCCCCGCCCCCGCGTGCTCCAGCACGATGGCCAGGTGGGTGTCAGTGAGGAAGACGTCCAGCAGCTGCAGGATGTGGGGCTGGCCCGCGCAGCGCGCGTGGAAGACCAGCTCGCTGCGCACAAACTGGGAAACGGTGGGGCCGCGCTCCACCAGCTTCAGCACCACCAGGCGACCCGTGCTGACGCGGCGGGCCAGGAAGACCTGGCCCAGGGCGGGGCCGAACAGCTCCCGCACAGGGTCGTACTCCCTGGGAGGGTGGGCGATGGTGTGTGTGTGTGTGTGGAAAGATGGAACGTGGGGGTGGCATGTGAAAGTACACGGCCAAAGGGCTGCGCAGGGGCCAGGCACACACACACTGCACACCTGTGGCCGAAGAAGGGGCAGGCGGAGAGGTCTGCGCTGGGGCTCGGCTCCGTGAGCCCTTCCGCAGGGTCCAGGTCGGAGCTGCGGCACATGGGAGGCGGGGGGTCGGCACGGAGGGGGCCGGACCCTGCCAGTGACACCCTGGCCGCTCCGCGAGCGACTCCAGCAACCCCCTCTCACCTGCTGAGCTCCGCGCCTGCGGGCTTGGACGCCTCGCTGGTGGATGCCTTCTGCCCACCGAATCGAAAGCTTTCCCTGAACCTGTTCATGCTGCCCGGGCTCGTCGGGTGCTGGGTCGCGAGCCGGAAGCGCGGAGCAGGCAGGTGCCTAGGGGGGCAACGATGAGCTCAGATACCAGAACTTATTTCCTGGATTCCATCGAGGACCCTCCACGCCTAGCTTGAGCCGTGGCGCCGGAGCGAGGACGCCGATGATGGGGCGGGGGTGCTAGGGTGAGCACGCGATGGGCGTCTGGCGGAGGCTGGAGATAGGATCGAGACGAGCTGATTACAGCGTGATTCGATCCCGTTTCTCATGGACGTGCCATGTAGAGGCCGCAATCTGCGCAAATGGGCCTGCTGCGGCACTACAGGCCCCCCAGGTTCCTGATGACTTCAGCATTTTTGACGGCCCAGGTCAGCCGTGCATTGCCCAGGGGGAAAGGGCACACAGCATGCCTGTGACAAAGGCATCTCGCCAACATTCGCCCGTCCAGTTTGTCAGCGCAAGCTTTCAATTTAGAAATAATATACTGGATTCCAATGGTTGTCACGATGAAGCAGAGGAAGAAAAGGAGCTGAAGGCAGCGACCAGTGAATGCGCATTGCTGATGTGGAACCCTGATTGGGGTTTCTGGGACAATTTCCCTCTCGCCCAGCTAGCCATAGACCGGGGGGGCGGTGGATGGTCCGTACTGCATCTCTTCCCCCCAGTAGAATTCCTCCGGGACGTGCAGGCCCGCCGCCGCGCTGACGACCACGCCCCTCACCCGCACCTCGCGCCTGCGAGGGTGAGGAGGCGCGATTCAGCCTGATTGGCTGCACCGCCAGGCAGCTGCGTGACCTGGCTGTGACTCATTGCAGTGGAACTCCCATGCAAAACTCAGGAGGGCACGGCCATGCTGTGGGCTGGAACAAAGCCCATGGCCCCTCATCGCCACGCAAGCACACTGTTGGGTCGGAGCCCGGACAGGTCCACCACCGGACAGCCCTGCGACCACCCCCCGCCGCACCCGTTGGAGTCGGTCCTCCCTGTCGTCCTCACGCGCAGCACACATTCTGGGGAGGGTGTCACCAGGAGCAGGTCGAGGTGCTCTTGGGTCGCAAAGAGGTGTGGGATAGTGCCATTGAGGGGGATGGGGTCGCAGGAGCACCCCGAGATGCAGCTCGCCTCTGTGGCGTGAAGGGACAGGGGGGGGTTGGTGAACAGCATGCAGTGCCCCTTGCAGGCACTGCACCCACACACACACATATTTCCGCTCGGCGTCCTGGCTGCTCCCATCCAGCGCCTCCTGGATCAATCTGTCCCACCCACAAACTTCACACGGTGCCCCTCCTTGCCCTCGACCCCACTCCTCACAACCCTCACACCTGCGTTCCCGATCTTGTCGTGGCTCTTGGCCGTGAAGAGGAGCACCGCCGTGCGGTTTGACCCCGGCGCCGTCACCGAGGCGTCCACGTGAATGTCCAGGGTGGCATTGGGGTTCTGCGTCACAGCCCGCATCTCATCCCCCTTGCCCTTCCACCAGAAGCCGCCGGTGGCGTTGCGAGCCACGTCGCGTCGGAACCTCTCGCCCTGGGCGCAGTACTCGGCGGGCAGCTCCACCAAGTTCTGAGCAGGTGACAGGGGGAGAATGAGAGCCGCCGGGGGGGGTGGTCCCTGTGTGAATCGCGGAGCCGGGGCCGAACCACCAGGAACACGGTACGCACCGGGAGCATGGGGGCGGGAAGGGCGCCGTCGTCCCCTCCCAGGGTCACGTGCCGCCGGCCCAGCGCGGCGCGCGCCGCCTCCATCCTCAGGAAGTGGATGACCAGGTCTGCCACCGCACGATGCCCCTTGTTGATCAGGTGCAGGGAGTCGCCCTGCGACCGTCGACAAGGAAAATGGAAAAGTGGGAATGTCTTGGGACCCCAAACAACTCTGCAAGGGGGTGGGGACCCTCCCCCCTCCCATTGAGTACAGAACGTCACAGGGCCACGCACAAAGGCCTACTGCCTGGGCAGGTAGGGACCCTTGTATGGCCGCTGCGCTGTGACATCGGGCTGCACTCCGACGCCCCACCCTGCCTCACCATCATCACGTCCGACTTTTTGACAGCGCCGGTCTTGATGGGGTGGTACAGCATGCCGCGCATGCTGAGCCACGGCAGGTCATAGTACAGCGACAAGGTCCCCACATCGTTCTCTGGGGTGTGGTGGAACACGCCCTTGTGCCTAGCATGGTGGGGGAACGCAGTGTTGTGTGGCCCTTGGTGGGGGGGTAGGGGCAGCTGCCGTGAACTCCCTCGAGTACATCCACGGGACACTCCCCGCCAAAAGGTTGAGCAGGAGAGACCCGGCTCTGTTGCACCGACTGCAACAAGGCGCTCCGCTTGCCTGCGGCCCCGGCATGCATTGGACAGCATCGCCCCTCACACCGGTGCCCGCATCTCACTGGTGTGGATGGTAATTGAAGAGCATGACAGGGACGACCAGCGGCCGAGTGGGCAGCTGCAGCAGGCGGCGCAGCAGGCGCTCGTAGCTGCGGCGGTGGGCGTGCTCCCAGGGCACCGTCATGTCGTTGATGATGTACTCCACCTGGGGTGTTGCGATCGCGACGCCTCTGGTTGGGGCCAGGCTGTAGCTCGGGGGAGTGCCCATCGGGATGGCATTGTGCCTCGGTCCCTCCCCCAAGCACCCCTCATGCTGCCATCACCCCAAACCCAACTCACCAGCACGACGTCTGGGGCCGGGGGCAGGTGCTCGTGCATGCAGAAGGAGGCCCACTCGCTGGGGGCGGCCGGGATCGCGCCGTTCCTGAGCTCGTGCTGGGTGCCGGGGAAGGCCCTGCGCACCCAGTCGAAGACCAGGGGCGCCCAGTCGGTCTTGCCCCTCGTCGTCGCCCCGCGGCCAAAGGTCAGGCTGCCCCCCAGCACGCCCACGCTGAGCGGCCGTCCGGCCAGCAGCGGGCTCAGGGCGCGGGCGGCGGCGGCGTGCGAGCCCGCGCTCACCACCCCGCGCGCCAGGAACGCGCTGGGCAGGGAGATGTTGTGCGCAAAGGCCGCCAGGAGGGGCTCCAGGGGCTGGGGGACCCGGGGGCCGGCCATGACCCTGGCGATGCCCTCCTCGCTCATGACCACCAATTCCGGGCCGAGGGCCTGGTGTGGGGGCCCGGTCGAGGGGCAGGCTCGACCCCTGGGTCTGAGCATCAGCAGGCCGGTAGCATACACCCCGGCGGCAGTCAGGACGAGCAGGGTGAGGGCGTGGCACCTGGCCTGCGGAGTGGTCCGGAGGCCCATGCGTGCGCCGCGCAGTGCTTGCCCTCCTCGATTTGGACCGCAAGCAATGTGGTTGTGTGGCCCAAGGCGCGTCAGAGCAGGTGGAGAGGGGAATGCTCCGCCGTCTCGCTCGAGTCGAATGTGTCCCGGCCTCGGCCGGCTCAGCACGGTACACACACAAAAGGGTGAAGTCAGCAAGGGCGAGACATGGGGGAGGGTGGCACAGGGCACTTTAATGGGTTTTGTAATGCGTTTCTGGCAAGAGGAGCGCAATTGCAGGAGGAGGTCATCTCCAGCCGTACAGGGTCCCACCTCAAGGCGCTCATGGGTCTGGCGTGAGGTTCCGGATCCCACACGCTTCCACGATTTCCTTTCCACAGCAGTCTCCTCACCCACCCCGACTTTGATCTCCTTCAGTGGTCCTCACGAATTGTAATGTTCCCCTACTCTATTAAACGCAACCAGCGTGTAGTCGTGTGTGCACGTTACACCAAGAATAACAAACTTTGAATCGGACGCAAGGGGGGAGTGTTTCTCGGTCACAGCGGGGGGGGCACGGGGGAGGACTAGCGCCTGGGTGGGGTACAGGGATCACCAGCTGTGGGCACGCTGCATTCCTTACAATGCATCTGGACAGCTCAGGGTTTGGCGTGGCACCCCGCCCAGCACCGAGGCTGGGGCCAGGGGCGCCCTGTCAATCAAAAGCGGGAAGGTATCCCCTGCTGCTTAGGGCAGGGGCAGGCTCAGGGCCGACTCGGGGATCAGCACGTGGTCGATGACCTGTCGAGGGGGAGTAGTTGGGAGTCGTCGGAAGCAGGGGTTGTATAGACTTGCCCTGCACGGCCTGCTTATGGATCACCCCGGGCCCAAGCGCCCTTTACCCCCGGCAAAAACCGACCACCTCCCCCCCCTGCAACTCACGTGGACGATGGTGGCCTCAGAGGTCAGGATGTCGCCCTTGACCACCTGGGCCACGGGGAGGACGCCGCCGGTGGAGACCAGCTGGATGTTGTAGCCGAAGTAGGGGGCCTCCTTCTGCAGCACCTGGGTGCGGGAGACGGTGAGCACCTCGTCGCCGCCGAGCGCGGTCTCCAGCTCCTCGCCGTCGGAGAACTCGGCCAGGGACTGGGCGGTGGGCAGCACGTGGTAGCTCAGCACGGTGGTCACCAGCTCGGGCGCCGCCAGCAGCTCGGTGGCGCTGGTGACGTTGAGGGCGGCCAGCAGCTGTGTGTGTGGGGAAGGGGGGGGGCCCATGAGGGTAAGATCGCAGGGGGCTGGCGATTCAGATGCACCAGGACACGTGAGCGCGGGTGCTCTGATGCTGGTGGCATGGTCGAGGGATGCCACCAGACAATGGTGCACACGGCGATGCCCCAGGCAGAGGTGCATGGGGCGTAGTCCTCCTCCCTTGGCCTGGCACGTGCCCACCCTCCCACGTTCTCATACCTCGGCGAAGGCCTTGTTGGTGGGGGCGAACAGGGTAGCGCCGGAGGGCACGGTCAGGCCGACGGCCTGGGCGGCAGTGGCAAGGATGGTCAGGTCGTTGGCGGCGAGCACCTCAGCGATGCTGTCGCTGCCGACGGCCGGTGGGGAGGGGGCGCCGAAGATGCCGCCGGCCTCCTTGTTGAGGAGACCCTTGAGGCTGGGCAGCTCCCAGTGCTTCTTGCCGGTGGCGGGGGAGGCAGCGGGGGAGCGGGCGCCGGACACGGGGACGCGGGCACCGGAGGCAGGGACGCGAGCGCCCGAGACGGGGACGGCGGGGGAGGGGGCGGTCTTGGGGGAGGCCTTGCCCTTGTGCAGGATCTCGTCCAGGCTGGGCAGATCCGTTGCCACAGCGCTGCTCACTGCGGAAGAAGGGAGCGGCGGAGGGGGGCGGAGCAGGAGTGGGCAAGGGGCGAAGGGGGCGAGTGGGCTAGGGCGAGAGCATGAGCATGGCCGAGCGAGCACGCCCCCCGGGCCCTGTTGATCACGACGTACCGAGCAGGGCGCAGAGCGCCACGAAAGCCACACGACGCATCATGGCGACTTTGTAATGTATATGGAAGATAAAGGTATGAAGGTGTAAGACAGTGCAGGGGCCGGTGGGTGGGCCGAAGTGCTGGTTCAGGGTGGGAGAAAGGTTGGTTGTGAGTGCCAAGCACGGCCGCCCATGGTTTTATCACCGGACTGTCAATGACCGTGCATCGGAGTATCGAGCAAGCAACCTGCTCACACGGGCTCCCATGGCGATGCTCCGTCATGTGGGCTTCGGATGCGTGAACGAACGCTGGGAGGGCCCGACGCATGCGGGGATGCACTTCCCGCGCAGCATCGGTCCATATCTTGGGCAGTCGACGGCATGCGACGGCGCATGGAGAACAGTCCGGTCCGTGGCGTCTCGCACGGGATTGAGGGTTTTTTCGCGTGCGCAATGCCCTTGGGCGACGAGCTTGCATCTTCGGGACATCCGCAGGGGACCCTGGCGAGCCCCACTCCCCTCATAGGAACTATTCAACCACCACCCAACTGCTTCGGTTGAGTCTTGAGCCAGCCACAAGCAGTGCGGGAATTTTTAAGAAACACAGCTTGCCACAAGATGTCAACTTCGATCATTGCGAGAGATTCGACGCACAGCTTTCGAGTGTCCGCATTTGCGAACGTCTGGCGGATACATGCACTGGCTTGTCCACCAAGTACGTGCGCACCCCACCACCAGACTGGCTTGCCCCAACATCCTCAAACTCATGTGTGGGGATCGCCAATACCTTGTCAAGCTTTGCTCCGTGACCTCCAATTTGTCGCCTTGCCTAGATCTGGATAATCAGACCCACCCTCCTGAATCCTGATCTGGAGTTACAGGTCCTAAGTTTGAGTGATTGGGCAATCTGAACATCTACAGTGTGGAGAAATCGACCGTCGTCAGAGTTTGTATTCAATGGGTTTCGACACTATTCAACTGGGTCCTGTGTCTAACCGGAGAGGGCGGCGATCAGGTCATCCTGCGTAGGATGGTGGGAGTTGCGTGAGGCCGGGTCCCCTTGGATACATGCTGGGAGGTGCAACCCCCCCAATTGGTCTCCATGTCAGACAACGGGCAACACACACCTTAGAGGGAAGCTCCCACTTGTGGGTGTCAGGGGAAGGCAGAGGGGCGGGGACAGGGGCCGGAAGGGGGGTGGGCGCGACGCGCGCTCCACTGACGGGCTGCATGTGTGAGATGGAAGGTGGGAGGTGATGGAAGGAGGGATCATGCGCGACTGCTGGCAAACGCATCTCTCAGGCTTGGACTCACCACAGCACGGCTGCCGCTGACGTTCTGCGCCGACACAAGGTGGGGAGGGGAGGAGGAGTGAGCCACACCATTGGTGTCTGGGAAACCTCAACGCAAGGCCCCGGCAGGTATCCTACAAGAATCCCAGCGGAACGATGGTGTTTACCAGCATGCACGTATTAGAGCTGTTCATTAGTTCCATAACTCACCACCGGTGGCGCGACGGGGGACACAACGGGGGCCACAGCAGGGGCTACCTCCGGGGACTCCTTGTGGAAGAAGTCCTCGAGCTCCTTCTCGATCTTGTCAAATGTCTGCAACTCACGCGCGGACACAGCGACGCCTGAACGGAGGGTTTGTTTTGAGTTTAAATGAGACTTGAAGTTCCAAAACTGTGCAGGCGTGCTGTAGACTCGGTCTCAGCCCTGATCCAAGACGCCGCACCCGCAAGCCGGCACGCTTCCGCTTACCGAGTGCCAGCATGGCCAGGAGGAAGTAGGCAGTCTTCATGGCAAGTTATTTATAATTACGAGGATGGGATAAGATGATAACTGAGAAGTAGGGAAGATCGTACGCCTTTGGGGAATGTGAAAATGCAGTGTCTGCCAGGACTCAAGTACCGCCTCGAGTGGACTGCAGTCCCCGAGACAGATCGTGGGCCCCCGCCCGCTTCCCAGGCGGCCATTGGGTTGATTTCACCGGAAGAATCAACTGCAAATGCGACCCCTGGTTCGCCGCGTGGTCTGAGTCTCCAAGAATACCCAGGAAACCATGACGAGACGCAACATGGTTTCATTCATGACTTCTCCGTTTCTTCCGCCGACGATCGTTCCTGTCATCGGATCGCCCAAACAGCCGCTTGGTATTTGAGACTCGACCATGTGGCACGTTGAACGGTGGTTCGAAGCCAAACAAGCAATAGAATCCCACTCGAGGGACTAGAGTCGAGCAATATAGTCCCCAGGGAGCCACATATTCCGCGAATGCAGGGCTACTCGATCCATGAACGGCTCTCTTGTTCTGAACAGTCGAACATGTACTCTTTACGTCATCAACACAGTCGTAAGTACTCATGTAATGCCGACTTGTGCTATATAATTTTGCTGTGTGAGTATGCCTCTTGGAGCAGAGGTACTGATTGTTTCTCAACTCGGTCTTTTCATTGTCCTCCCAGATCTTTGCCTGAGGTGCATAGCAGCATGGTGTTTTTTCGTTTACAACGGTCTGTGCCCAGAGAGGATGTCTGGCATGTACAGCTTGAATCAATGTATGATGTTATGACGCTACAGCAGGTGTGGTCTGTCCTGGTCTACTCTGATATCAGAGGAGACAGTATCCAGGACCAATTTCCACTCTAGTGACCGATGGAGATCTGCAGTGATGTCAGGCATCGTGGACGTAAATTCGAGGATTGACTTCGACAAAAAAAATTTGAAAAGGCTGTATGATTGTCTGCACCCCCCAGAATCCTACCTTCTCGGCGTCAAGCTTCTTCTTGGCCTCTTCGAAATGGTTGCGCGCGCCACTGATCGCCTGAAGTGAGGAGGGCAATGAGGGTGACAGGTGGGCACTCTAGCCAGTGGCGACCAGAAAGAGGTGTTTTCAACCTAGAAGGTAGCAACGAATCCTCGCAATCCTTCACGCACCACGTCGATTGCCGCCTTGGTGTCCTGCATGTGCTTGCGTGCTCCGCTCACCGCCTGCCAAAGTGAGGGTATGGCAGTTGGTGAGAAGGAGGTCAACGCTGTCTGACCCACGAAAACAAGGCGCCGCCCTTGTTCCCGAACCGCCAACTATACACTCTGTGGTCGACTCACCACTGCCCACTTGGCCTGCGCGTCAGTGATGGCCTGTGCGATCGTCGTGCCAAACGAGGGTAAGGAAGGGATGCATGACCTGGGCTCATCTGCGAACCCATGCAGCGGCTGCCCATGACGCACAAAATTCAGGAGACATTCAACTCAAACTCACCGTCTGGGTGGCATTGTGCAGGGACTCCTTCCACTCCTCGTCGTCAGACTGCAGGGTGCGGGCGTTGGCAACGGCACCTGCGCGATGTATGCGGCGGGGCGATTATGAGGTCCCCGGGCTTATCTTTCGTAGTTTAATGACCCCTCATGTCGTTTGACATTGACTCACTGATGGCCAGCATGGCGAGGAGGACGTAGGCGAGCTTCATGGTTGGGTACGACTGGTGTGAGTGAAGGGAGTGATGGCGAAGGGAATTGATAAGACTTGTGAGTATTCCTTCGAACTTGGAAGGTATAAATCAGAGTGAATAATGACCCTCGAGCTCTCAAACAGCGGGGAATATGGTCGACTGCAACGCGGCATTCGCGTGCCGTCCTAGAATTGCCTTGGATGCGACACCCTAGCCTGGCTCCTCGACGCTGCACGGCAAGGCACGCGTCTGCACCCAGGCAACGTCAGGAATGGATCCTACAATGCCTTGTTCCTGGAAATTACGCCCTGACAAGTGCCAATCGACCGGGTTCGTGGGGATGTCGACCCTGGGGGTCTTCCCGTGCTGTCGCTTGCACCCTGTGGCGGCTCATCCAACTCCGACGCCCCGTGTCCCCGGAGGATGGCCACGCATCCCGGCTCGAGATGACAACACAAGTACCTGGAGTTTAGAAACGGGTTGCGATGCCATGCAGTCTTCTTGATGCGGTCGGCATGCATGCACGGGGAGCCCTGCGAGTGCTTTCCTCCCGGGTCCCTGGGTGGGGCATGCCCAGCGATGGGCGGGCTCGCACCCCCCATCACCGCCCCTGCTGCGCCTGGATGATCGCCGCCATGCCAGCGGGAGTCGCGTCCGGGTCCATGCCCGGAGGCAGAGCCGTCACGCCCCACGTCGGGCCCGCCCGAGGTCCTGTGGCATGGCATGAGAGGGGGTTGGCACGATGGATGAGGCACAGGACCAGCTCATGCATGCTGTGGAAGGTGGGGGTGATGGAGACGAGGACGGAGAGCGAGGATATGCAGCCACTGTGCCGCCCTTGTGACCCCCAGCCTGCCCATGCCTCACCCTGCCCGCTCAGTTCCGTCCACCCCCAGTGGCGCTGCGGCCCCAGATACTTTTCTGGGTCCAGGCTGCCCTGCCATGTGTCTGGTGGCCAGGGGAGACAGGAAGGAAAAGGGGGTGCTCACGACCAATGGCAGCAGGGTCTGAGCCTTGCCTAGCGGTCGTACCAAGCCCACCCTCGACAGCCATGCCAGCCTTCGACGCGGCCGGGCACGGACTTGCACATGTCCGCCCCACCACACCCCACCGCACTCCCACCTGCCACATTGCTGAGCCGGTGCTGGCCCGGATCCTGGCCCTCGGACGTACGTCCCCCCCGTTCCCGCAAACTCCTGGGTGAGGGCCGGGGCGCGCCGCTTGAGCAGCGAGCTCAGCGTCTGCGCCTCCGGCGGCGCGCCGCCCGGCGGCCGCGCCCCGCACGCGGAGCACGGCCGCTGGGGCAGGGGCGAGGCGGGCGCCGCCCGCCCCGCCTGCGCGGAGACTGGGCGCGCGGGCCCGCCCGCCTCGCTCTCCTCCCCGCCGGCGCACGCGCCGCAGGGCTCCCGCGCCGCGGCCGAGATGGCCGTCGCCTCCTCCTCCAGCATGGCGCGAAGGCGGGCGCAGCGCTCGCCACCCGCCGCCGACATCCCGCCGGGCTCGATGCTGGACAGCTCCTCCTCCAGCAACGCCAGGACCCTGAAAGGGGGGAAGGGGGGTTTGGGAAAGAAGGGGCATGGGGCTGCCTAGGTCTGCCGCTTGAGGGAGTCGAAGACGGCGGGTGGCCCACGGTCGGGGGCACAAGGCTTCGCAGCTCGAGCTCTGGATGCGCATGGTCGAAGCAGCCAGGTGCACGCCCTACCGTTTACAGACATGCGCGCCGGGCAGGCGTCGGCCCCAGCCGCTGCGCCGGCATAATCCTCCCCCTACCAAGCCATGCACACGCACCTGCCCGGGTACGCGTCATGCCAGGGGCTGGGCCCCTGGCCAATGATCCTGGCGGCGCCGTGCCTGCAGGTGGTGGCCTCCTCCGCCTGGCCCTCCTCGGCCATGGCCACATCTGCGGGGCCGGGCGTCATGACGGCATGCGTCACCACGCCCTGAAATGAACCCAATGCGCGCATGCGGCCCCCAAAATGCACCCAATGACCACCCTGCCTACCGCCGTCCTCCTCATCGTCGTCCCCGGCAAAGAACTCGTGCGCCAGGGCCTCCTCGGCGCTGCAGCGCCGCGCGGGGTCGAACGCGAGCATGCGGGCCAGCAGGTCTATGGCGCACTCCCCCGCGTCGGCAAACCTGGGGTGTCGTCGTGGGGGGGGGGGGGGGGGACATGGAACTAGGCTCTGGAGCGCGCGCGTCGTGGCGACACGAGGGATTCACTGCATGTGCTTCGAATCGCCGCGCAGCCCAGTCAGCGTAGGGTGGGGACCCCGAGAGGGGACTCGTACACCGACCCCTGGTCTCTTCGGCCCCAGGCCCCTGCAAGGGAGGCTGCTCCGGCACCCCCACTCTATCCCGTCCTGCGCACCTCCTGTACAAGGAGGGCGCCTTGCCCGGCAGGTTGGCCAGGTAGCGCCGCCAGGCTGGGCTCTGCACCTTGTCCACGTCCGCCCAGGAGGGCGTGCCGATGACGTCAAACAGGGCCTGCAGCTCGCGGCGCGTGACGCCGCAGCTGACGGACCCCGGCTCGGCGAAGCGGTCGCCCTCGTCGGGCGTGCGCGGCATGCCATGGATGGCAAAGAGGGGGGCCACCTGGAGGGCGGGCGTGGCCGCGCCGCCCACATGGGAGATGCGCTGCAGGAGCTCGCCGAAGATGCAGCCCATGCTCCACATGTCGATGGCGGAGGAGTACCCGCCCCGCGACATCACCACCTCCGGCGCCCTGAGTGCGCGGCGGCAGGTGAGGGTGGCTTGGTTCGGCTGGCGTCGGAGGGAAGGGCTGTGCATGTAAAAGGGCCGGCACCCGTCCCCATAGGATTGCAAAGGACCTCCGCACACCCCTTGATCTTTCTGCTCGGTCACGTGGCGCCCCAACACTCACGCAGACGGGGCTGCAGTCGAAGGCTATGAAACACAGGACCCCCCAGCTCTCTCACATGTCACTCGCAGCCCATCCGCTCTCTGACCAAAACCCCTCACCCCCACCCCCCCCGGGGAGCGCCACCTGTAGCACGGGGTGGCGACCACGCGGGTGAGCGGCGCCTTGAACCCGCTCCGCGCTGCGGCGCCCCCGCCGCCGGCCGCACCGGGCTCCGGGGTACTGGTCTGGTACTGCACGTACAGGTCCTCCGCCTGCACGCCCTCCTGCATCCGCCTGAAGGAGGAGGAGGGGTGCAGGGGCGAGGCAAGGGACTCCTGGGCGTCTATCGCGGCTGGCTGGGCGAGCGACCTCGCGGGTGCCTGCTAGGAGACCAGGGACATGATCGAAAAGGGGGGGGGGGAGGGGGGGGGGTAAAATGAGCGAAACCATTCCCAGGTGACCAGACGGCGCCAGCCCTTGCACCTCCACGTGGACGCACAGCATATGCTGATGGGCCTCATGCGAGCACTGCACCAACCTGCCAACCCAGCACATACAAGCTGGATGGGCTGCAACTGGTGGCTGGGAGCCTGCTCCGCCCAGTGGTAGCCCTCGGGGATGGCGGACCGCGCCGACCCAAAGTCACCGACCTGCCGGTGTGGGTGTGTGAGTGTGTGGGGTGTTGGGAGTCAGACACAGGGGCGCAGTTTGCCAAGCAGGGGTCCTCCTCGAACCCAGACACAGCCTCCCACGACCAGCACCTCCCCGGCTCGCCTTTGGCACACGCTTGCCCGTGACGGGGTGCCGCGTGAGAAAAACGTTCTGGCTCTTCACGTCGCGGTGCCAGACGTGCATAGAGTGCACGTAGCGCAGGCACTGCAGCATCTGGCGCATCAGCGACCGCACCTCCTCGCCTGTGGAGGGGGCCGGTGGGGGGGGGAGCGCTGCTCAGCCTGTGCCAGCGGGGCTGCAAAGCACCGCGCCGAGCCCCTCCCTGCCCGCCATCTGGCGCGTTTCACGGCCCCCTCTCCAGAAACAACAGGCCAAACCCCCCTTGACCCGGCCACTCACCCGACAGCTGGCCCCGCAGGTGAAAGAGGTCGCCGCACTCTGCATACTCCATGGCGATGTACATGTCCACCGACAGGCTGACAAGCTTGCCGCCCACCAGGCGGCATTGCCCCGTGGCGGCGGGCCTGAGGAAGCAGTCGCGCAGGCCCACCAGGTTGGGGTGGCGCAGGCGCCGCAGGATGGACACCTCCCGCAGCACACGCTTGGCCTGGTCGGGGGACTGCAGCACGTCCCCGATCCACTTCAGGGCCACCTGGGAGGGTCATGTTGGAGGACAGGAGGCTGGCCAGGCGATACCACTGCTGGGGGGGAGGCCCGATCAGCGCCCTGGATAATGAATTCTCTTTCAGCCTGGCTCCATGCACCATCAATTCATTCCCACCTTCTCGCCGGTCTGGGTGTCCGTGGCCAGGCACACGCACGAGAAGGAGCCGTAGCCGAGGACCTTCTCCAAGCGGTACCTCGTGCCAACCTGCGGGCATGGCATGGACTCCTGGATATCGGGGCATGCGAGGAGGCTGCACAGCACCACGGCATCCGCATCCAGAGCGATGCCGGTGCTGCCTCCACGGCGCACACCTGCCACTGCTGACTGCCGATGCTCTGCAGCGTGGTGCCGGGCTCGGGGGAAACAAAGTAGAGGCCAGGTTCATAGGGGGACGCGCGAATGGACTCCGACATGGCATAGGGAGCACTGCACAGATGTGTACAAGGACGAGCACGGATTCTCCGGCTGCGTGTCAACGACAGAGAGTGCTTCCCCAGCGTCGCATAGGTCCTGATACAGTAAATGCGCAGGTTTTCATAATATTTATCAGAGGTTAGTTGTGGCGTTGGCGTGCTTTCTGTGGTCCTGGAATATATGAAGGATCCCGAGGGGCCCAGGGTGCCCGATCGGGATCCCGACTCCGATACTATTTTGGGGGAGGAGCCAAGTTTGTACTTCATTATTCAGCATACCACTCAACTCCCCCACTCTGGTTGCCCATAGCCAACACCTGATACTCACACGATAGTATTTGTCCTCGAGAATATATTGGACGTCAGGGAGTCGAGTTCTTCAACAAGGCAGCGCAAAGTCATTTCCTTTTATAATTGTGGCAGACTGAATTACCAGCTTCTTGAAAGAGCTCTGTGTTTGATGTCCCCTATCTTCAGCATGAGGAATATGCTAAACAGGCGAGGGAGAAAGGGACCCCCCCAAGGTCATCAGTAAGGATTCTTGGTCTGGACAGTCTGATTAGCGAACTGAGAGCGCCCGCAACCAATTCTCATGATAAAGCATTTCATTTATCATTTGTGTTGTGAAGTTCCTTAAGATACTGTTTCCAAAGCCTTGCCGGCCCATGCAATGTAAGATGTGTTAACATTTGGCGGAACCGAGATTCCTGGGCAGGAAGTGATTAATCCGGTCCGTTCTTTGTCGCGTTTTCCATCCCGAAGTAATAAAAGTAGTAACCTCAGAATAAATTGAGCGCATCGATATCACAACGCCGTGCAAGGCGGACTTTTCCCATCTCTGTGCCCCGGGAAGTCTCCCTTGAAACCTCGTGCACCTAGACTGCAGGACAACTTTGTGCTTGCCGGGACGCCACGATGATTCCAAGGAAGACGCAGTAGCCTAACAACCATGTCATCGGCTCTGACACAGGCCCTGCGGGCGTTGCGCGTCGCAGCGCCCGGAAGGGAGGTGTCTCAGGATACGGACTCTCCCTTCGCGCGTGGCCCCTCGCCAGCCCCCCACAATCCCAGGGCACCAGCCTCGCCGACATGCATGGCACCGGACTGTCGTCGGAACTCATCGACGAACGATGAGGGGTGAGGTAGGGTATGGCAGTAGGAGTTCCGGGAGGGGTGCGTGAATTGGCAGTAGGGGGAAAGTAGCGTACATCACATTCCCATCCTCCCCTATCGATATGGCACATGCAGGGTCACTGTGTCCCCGTCCCTCGAGGATGTCTCCATCCCCCCAAGCTTCCTCTGCCCTGTGTCCATGGAAATAATGGTGAGGCATGGGAGGGCAGAGGTCAGCTAGCCAGTTTTGGCTGTGCAGAGACAGGTATGCCCCATGCATGTACCATCCTGGCTGACCTCCTTCCGGACCCCCTGGCCCACGCTTTCCCCCAGTCTGATCCCGTGATCCTGGCCACTGGACACACGTATGACCGGCCCTCCATCCAGAGGTGGCTCGACAGTGGGCACAAGACCTGCCCCGTCACAGGCACCCGCCTGCGCCACATGGAGCTCACCCCGAACTTTGCGCTGCGCAGCACCATAGCAGTGCGTCAGTGTTGCTGGAGGCGTTGGGTGGATGAGGGATGTTCATGTCTTGCAGCGCAATGATGCTGCTGGGGACGGGATGTGGGGGCCGATCCCGTGGTGCACACCAGCCGGGGCTGGCCGGCCTGTTGGATGAATGCATCCCCAACCCTTCCCTTCCAGGACTGGGCCGCGGAGAACGGCATTGACCTGCAGCGCACGCGGCCGAGCGAGCCAGCAGCAGCGCCCGCGGAGCCCCCCCGCCAGGCGCCCCAGCAAGCCGCAGGGCGCCAGTCTGCCAACATCCTGCACGTGCGCTCGCGGCATGCACCTCAGACTGCTGGGCTGGGGGGAGTGCATGGTGAATTGTGACGCAGGGGCTGCATTGGCTGGCCTGCGGTGTCCATCAGTCCTGTGCAGCGCCAAGCGGGACCCCCAGTGTTTGGGCCCACGCGGCACAGGCCCTTGGGAGGCAACTTCCGCCGCAACGCCTCGCTGCGCGCCGCTCCCAGCACTGCCCGCGTCCCTGGCCCCCCCATGCTCGCCTGCCTGCATCGTCAGAACCCCCCCTCCCTTCTTCCCCCCTCCCCCCTCAAAGTGCCTGGGCTCGCTGGAGGGGCACACCGGCGCGGTGCGCGCGCTGGCCACCGACGGCGCCCGCGTCTTCTCCGGCTCCGACGATGCCAGCATCCGGGTGTGGGACGCGCGCAGCCTGGCCTGCCTGGCCACGCTGTGCGGCCACGCCGACAACGTGCGCGTGCTGGCGGTGGGTGGCGGCCTGCTCTGCTCCGGGTCCTGGGACCGCACCGTGAGGGTGTGGAGCGTGGACCACCTCACCTGCCTGCAGGTGCGTGTGAGGGGTGGTTGTTTGGGAGGGAAGTTTGG
>NW_011934204.1:187238-256213 GCF_000733215.1 Auxenochlorella protothecoides
GGTGGGGGGGGGGGGGGGGGGGGGGGGGGGGGGGGGGGGGGGGGGGGGGGTCCAAGGAGGAGCAAGGTGCTCCAGGGGAGCACAGCTCCGGCAGCGACTTGAACGGCGAGGCCTTGAGGGAGGCTCTTTGCAACGTGCACGTGAGTCGTGTCTGCCCGCGGGATGATGATCCCCGGAGGCGATGGGACCCTAGAGCTCGGCATGACCGCGGACCATCGCTGCCAGACAAGATGCGGCCGGACTTGGCCCGCCCGCGCGGCGTGCGGCGAGCTGCCAAGCGTTGGTGCTGTTATCTCGTTGAATCCCTTCTTCCTTCCTCCCCACGCCCCAAACACACAGGTGCTGAAGGGCCATTCCGAGGCCGTGCTGGCACTGGCCCTGACCCCCACCCAGCTCGTGTCCGGCTCCTACGACGCCACCCTGCGCTTCTGGGACCTGGGCTCCGGGCGCTGCACGCGCAAGTGCGAGGGGCACGGCGACGCCGTCCGTGTGCTGGCCGCCGCCGACGGCCATGTCTTCTCCGGCTCCTACGACGGCACCATCGGCATCTGGTAGCGAAGAGGAGCTGGGGGGATTGAAGCTGCGTCGGAGGCGCCCCTGCGCCAACGGTGCGGCGACGCAGGCGCAGCCCGACCTTACCATGCGAACCGCCCGCTGTTTCCCAAAGGCGGCCTGTGACACCCGTGCTGCCCTAGCAGGCCCGGGCAGCGCACCACTAAAGATTCCCTCAATAGTAATACAGCAGCATGCACGCCTCGGCTCCTGGCCGTCGGCTGCCATCAATCCAAACACCAAACCTCGTCCCCTGCTGACCCCTCTGCGACTGTACTCTACATCCGTGCCTGCCAATAGACACCACCCTGGCATGCCCCGCTGCCAGCTGAAAGACAAACGCACCGGCACATGCGCGAGAGCAGGAGTGATTGAGGAGGTTGCTTCAGGACAAGAACATCCGTCACGCGACCGCGATACCCTGGGGCGTGGGCACCAGCGTCGGCAGCGTGGCAAACCTGCGTCGCTTCTGCGGGCGCGCGGCCTTCGCGCAGGCCGCCGCCTGGCCGGCCTCCCGGCCGTCGGGCGCCACGTCCTCCTAGTGAAGGTGGGTTTGGGGACGCTTGGCGTGTCGATGCATCGATTGTGAAATTCAGCAGGCACCGGTGCATGTACGTCCGGCATCCAAGCCATGTACCTGGCGGCTGCACCGCCAGGGCAGTCTCCGCCACCATCCCCCAGGCGGGCGGACATGGGGCCTTGCGGCCGAGCGCGGCACGGCCAACCCTGGTCGCGGTGGGGATGCCAATCATTCCTCCTTGTCCCCCCCTCCTTTCTCACCCCGGCCTGGAGTCGTCGGAGAGCGGCCTCCACGGCGGGCGCCACCTCCGCCAGGGCCAGGCGGTCCAGGGCCAGGTCTGCGACGCGCGACCCCTCGGCCTTGCGCAGCATGGCCCGGAAGTGGCGAACCTCCTCCCGGCGCAGCAGGGTGTAGACCGCGCCCGGCGCGCCGGCGCGCGCGGTGCGCCCCGCCCGGTGCACGTAGGTTTTGGCATACACGGGCGCGTCATAGTTGACCACGGCGGCCACCCCCGCCACGTCCATCCCGCGCGTCAGCGCGTCGGAACAGACCAGGATCCGCGCCCGGCGTGCGGAGAAGGCCTCCAGCGCCAGCCGGCGCCGGTCGGGGCCCAGCGCGCCCGAGTACTCCACGCTGTGCCCGCGTGTCACCCCCTCGCCCAGCGCGGCCAGCAGGCGCTGCAGGCGTGCGGTGGTCTCCAGGGAGGAGGTGAAGACGATGGTGGGCGCATCAGGGCCCAGCGCGCGCAGCAGGGCCGCCAGCGCCTCGGGCTTGCGCTCCGCCGACACCACGTGCCGGAACTCCTTCAGGCTGGGGGGGAGCGAGTAGCGCTGGGCCTCTGTGGCGTGGAGTTGTGTGGGGGGGAGGGCGGTGGGGTTGGGTCGGGCCCAAGGATGGAAGTACTCGAGCTGCGACCCGTGCACGAGGATGCGATGGAGCATGGGTGCATCGCGCTGCATCGTGGAGCCTCACAGCTCAGATTCCAGTGTAAGACTGTCCTCCCTCCCCCCGCAGCCCTCCCCCCCTGTTGGTTCCCACTCTACTCCTCCTCGCACCAGTGGCCATGGCGAGGAAGCGCGGCGCGTGCAGGCCCAGCTTGAGCAGCTTGGCGGGGTCCTTGGTCAGCGTGGCCGAGGCCACGACCTTGACCACACGACGCGCGGCCCCCGTGCCCAGGGTCGCGGCCAGCCAGCCCTGGTATGACTGGCGCAGCAGGCGGTCGCACTCGTCCACGACCAGGAAGCGCAGCGCACCCAGACCAAAGCCCGGGGTCGCGCCCACGTGCCCCGCCAGCCGCCCTGGCGTGGCCACCAGCACGTCCGGCGCGCAGGAGGCTAGCATGGCCGCCTCGGCCGCGCCGCCGGCCCGCCCCGCGGCCAGGCCCAGGCCCAGGCCCAGGGCGGCGCAGAGCGGGGCCAGCACGCCAAACACCTGGCCGGCCAGGTCGCGGGTGGGGAGCACCACGAGGCCGCGCAGGGCGCGGGCGGGGCGCGCCGCCAGCGCCGACACCAGGGGCAGCGCGTACGCCAGGGTCTTGCCGGAGCCGGTGGGCGCGGCGATGCAGATGTCGTGGCGGTCGCAGGCCCCGCCCGCGGTCTCGCGCCACACCGTGGCCTGCACCGGGAACAGCTCCTCGATGCCCTGGTCTGTTGGGGGGTTGGGGCGGAGGGGGAGGGAATGGAGAGTTGCGCTGTGAAGATGGGACTGTGGAGCGGTGGCACAGGCTGAGGATGTCAGCCCAGGCCTGCTCAGGATCGGGATGTCAGCCGCGCATCTGATGATGTACCAGGCAGTCGAGCACTCGTTGCCAAATCCAAGCCGTTCCCATCTCGGGCGTGCTCACCGCGCAGGGCAGCGGTCAGGCGGGGGTCCATGCCCGACACTGCCTCCAGCCCGACGCCCGACCCGGCATCAAAGGCGACGGGAAGGCGCATCCATGGCAGGACAGGCACGCTGCCTGCATCCTTCGAGCTCACTGAAGTCTTTGCATTGGAGGCTCTCCTGTCGTCCTCGTCCCCTCCACCGTTTGCCCCCATACCGGGGGCCCAACCCCCCAGGTGTTGCCTGGGTGGCACTCCGAGTCCTCACCCACTCGTCTCGATACAGCGAGTGATATAATCCGACCCTACAAGTTACATTCAGGTTCCATCATATAAGGACGCAATAGCTCGGATGCACAACATCGGAAGTGCTGCCAAGTTGGGGCGCAAGCGCGGGGTCGCCGCATCTTTTCACAAGTCGCCAATGCCTACTGTCATGCCGCTCGCCGTGTCCACCTGACAGTCCATTCCATCAGAGCCTTCGCAGACCTGTCACACACCCAATCCTGAGTTGCTGGTCATATGCAGCAGCCACCCACAGCCCCTCCCTCTGCGGATGCCAGTCAAAGGAGGGAATCCCCTGCTGTGCGACCTGGGCATGACTTAGTTGCTCCATCCCTCCCACCTCGTGCCTGCCAACGTGGGGAGGACCTGTCTGGCGTCAGTCGTGTGACAGGGGTATAACGCCCAAGCCCTGCGGCCACTGATCAATTCTATGGATCGACCGTGCGCGCACACAGTATACCATGCCACGGTCCTGTACCTGCACCCACCGTGAGTCTGCATAGTGGTAGGCATGCACGGACAGGGAGCCGTCCCCTGCATGAACGGCAAGCACTTCCCGGTTCTGAGGCAGGGGGGCGACGCCCCACAGCACAGAGTCCATTCGCGCCTAAGAAATGGGATATGGCAACGGCTGGACCGGTGAGCTGCATGACAGAATTGGAGGCTTGAAAGCATTGCAATCCAAAGCAAATTAACTCAGTATGACACAGGGCAATCTCAGATGAATTATGGCCAGCCCAGACCATTCTTGCTCATACCTGCTGCACCTCCAGGGCGCGGCCGTGGTCGGGTTGGCAGGGTCTGAGGTTGATCGTGGCAAGCCGCCCTCCCATGCCAGCGGCATAGGCCTTGTTCATGACGATGCCACGTCGATCAAAGGCCAGTCCACAGACGCCCTGCCCCTCCATGCTGCCAGACCAGAGGAGGGTGCCAGCCCGCAGATCCCAGAGACTGATTGTGCCGTCTTGCCGACCTGAAATGGGTGGTGGGAACTCCATACCACTTCCAGTCAAAAGCCCACAGTGATGAGCCCCAGGGGTGTCTAGGGAAGCAGTTCGCAAATCCATCACTGACCACAAGAGAGCGGGCACCGGGCTTCCAATGGCTCCCAAGATCGCCCACACCCACACCTGCCAGCACGCTGCGGTCCTGCTCGGTCCCTGCACCACCGAGAGCCACCGCCCAGGCAGCAGCCGAGGTGCCCCCACACAGCTGCGCAACCGGTCTCTCCGGCTGGCGAGCGTCCCAGACCAGCACACGCCCATCCGCAGCCCCGCTCACGACCTCAGGCGGCCCGGGCTCGCCGCTGCAGCCGCCGCATGTGTCCAGGGCATGGATCGCAGACTGGTTTGTCCCTCCCAACACACTGATTGGCTGAGGACGAGCCTCTACGAGATCCCAGACCTCGACCCCGCCTTGTGAGTCGCCCAGCACCACGTGGTGGGAGTCGCCGGAGCTGGCCAACATTGCGGCGGATGTGAGGGGCCGGCTGACCGGCAGAGAGTGGCTTGATTTGATCTGTGACTCCCGCATCCGCCAGATCTGAGCGGCCCCCACGCCTTGAACCGTGCATCCCACGCCGATGAAGGATGCTCGTCCGGGGATCCACCTGTGCATGGGCGATGCCAGTGCGCTCGAGGCTTCAGACGAAGGGAACCCTCCGCCGGACGTGAGCTCGCATGTGCATGCATACTCCCCGGCGAGGGCTGGCAGACGTTTATCTCACCTGACCGCACGGATGTTCTCAGAGATCGAAGCCTGCGAGATCACATGGATCGACGGCTTCAGCGTCATCATGCGACCCTACCCTGATCCTGGTGCTGGGTACCCGGATTGGTGGCTTATAACAGCGGAGCTGGATGCGTCGGGTCAGGTGGGCCAACGTAATGGGCTCCGACGGAAATCCCATGAAATCACAAACGCGTAGCAAAGTCGATCAGTCGGCCTTGGCATCGCTGCAGTTTCTGCCCGTGACCGGCGCTCACGAGTCAAAGCCGACGACACCGGTCCCCGGCCGGGTCCCGGTCCGGAGGGCTCTCTGGTGACAACTGGCCCTGGCCAGACCATTTGGGGTAACAATAGACATTTCGTCCTTCCGTGCCTTGCACATCACGTGACAGGGTGCCAGTCACCCACACTCCCTGTTAATTGCGCAGTAGGGCGGGGCCGCCCTCATAGCTCGTCATGCCACGTCGTCTGCGTCAACACCTCCTTGATGATGTCCTGCTGTGCCTGTGTGAGCATCTTTGGGAAGATGACCCTGTACGTCACCCAGAGGTCGCCCCGCTTCACCTGGACAGGCGGGAGGAAGATAAGCAGTGGATCTCCTGGACATGAGGCAGGGTCTCGCAAAGGGGAGGGGAGGATGGGACAGGCCCTCATGCCAGGCCCTGGCCTCACCCTGCTGATGGGTTCGCATAACCCCTGAAGCATCCAGCACCGCTCTTCCCACCCCCTTTGCCTCCCTGGCCGCCACCCCACCTCGTCCATGATGGGCATGCCTTCGCCCTTGAACCAGCGCTGCTCGCCGGGGCGTACCACCGTCTTGGACCCCACGGCGACCGCGTGCCCATCCAGGTGCTTGAGCTGAGGGCGCATGAGAAGGGGGCTTCAGAGCGGTGGCCGTTCGAGCGATGGGATGGTGCGTTCCTGCCTCTGCATGCAGCCCAGCTCACCCCCAGGCACGGCCCTCGGCACCCTCTCACCTCCAATACGGCGGCACATGCACTGCACGACCACCCACACCTCTGAGCCTCCCACTCCACACCCGGCCCCCACCTCGCGCGTGAAGCCGGTGAGGGCCTCCAGCAGCGTGATGTTCATCTCGGCCAGCAGGCCCGACTGCCGCCGCTCAAAGACGGGGTGCTTCGTCGTGACCAGCTGGATGATCAGGTCCCCATGCTCGCCATCCACGCGCGGCTCGCCTGCGCACCATGTATGGATGGGCGAGATCCTCGAGGCAAGGCAGGCTGAGAGCGGCAATAGGAGGGCGTGGGTAGGGCCTAGACAGGTCGCTTGCAAGGCAGTCCCCCGCATGCAAGCTCCCAAGGAGGGATGAAGCACCCTGGGGATGATTGATTGCTCCTCCGACCCCACCTCCCACGGGCAACGGACATGATCGTCCCTGCATCCCACCTACCCACCCTCTTCAAAAAAGGTGATGCGGTGGCCGTCGGGGGTGCCGGGCTCGACGGACACGGTCACCTCCTCACGCTCCCGGACGATCTTCACGTTGGGGCAGTCCTCGCACACCTGACGGGTGGGAGGGCGGCGTTGGGGATGATGCTGTAGTATAAACCAGGACTCGAGGGCTTGCACACATGGGGTCTTGAACAAAGTGGGCCCAGCAGATGGTAGCCACTGGCTCGTTCTGCCTTCACCACCCACCAAACCAACACACTCCCCTTTCACTACCTGGGTGGTGTACTGCTGGTACATGCCTGGCCCAACCTGGTTGGTCACCACTCGGTTCTTGCAGTTGCACTTCCGGGTCCCAGACGCCGGCTTCAGCACACCCTTGTCTCGCACCACCTTTAAAAGTACGAGAGGTGGAGGGGATTCGGGGGGAGTTGTGCAACCAGAAAGCATGCATGAATGAGAGCGTGCATATCTACAGAATAAAATCATGCCCGGCCTGTCACTCTGCTGCCTGTATTCCAAGGTCCCTCACATACCTTGAACTGGCGCCCCAGGTAGAGGTCCTCCAGGGAGACCTCCAGGTTGATCACGACATCATCGCCCTTGGGCGTCTGGGGCTCCTCCTGCTGCCCATGGCCTCCAAAACCAAAGCCGCCAAAGAACCTGCAGGGCAGTCGGGACTGGATAGTTGGTCGAGCATCACCTGGAATCCAAGCAAGGGAGGCAGAACATCCCCATGGCAGGGCAGCAGGCGCTTGACGGCAACAGGCACTGTCTTAAGACAATGTCCTTCCAAAGAAATGCACCAATCAAGCCCCACAAGAATACCTGCAGAGCCCTCGCATCCGTTTATTCCAACACTCACTGCGCAAAGATATCGTTGGGGTTGTGATGGCCGCCGCCGCTATTGCCCATCTGCTTCAGGCCCTCCTCCCCATACTGATCATAGATCTGGCGCTTCTTCTCGTCCGTGAGCACCTCGTAAGCTACATGGTCGGTTGAAATCAGTGGTGACATTTGTTGATCAGCCACGCCTGGCAGACGCTCGAAGCAGCACCCTCCAACCCACCCACCGTGGCCAATCTCGGCAAAGGTCTTGGCTGCCGCCTGCTTCTCCTCCTCAGTCCCCTGCACTTTGTCTGGGTGGTACTTCAGCGCGACCTTGCGATAGGCACGTTTGATGGCAGCGGCATCCGCGTGCCGGGAGACGTGGAGCAGGTCGTAGTAATCCTTCCTGTGTAGTGGATGGCGGTGAGAGGGCCTAGGGGTGATGCTTCCATGCACTTGGCCGCTCAGCCACCATCTGGCACAATTTAATTCATTCCGGAACCCAATAAGGTGGTTAAACATCATCCACTCACGCTGCTGTCGATACCGCCAGGAGTAGGAGAAGTGCGAGTGTCTTGGCTAGCCGTGGTGAGGTCATGGCGCCCGACAAGCCACCACCGCGCCCCCAGGTGTCCGCCTGGAGATGGGGTCCTGACTTCTGGCCCAGCAACCGCGACAGCCCAACTCGGTGTAATAAAGAACACTTCTGGCCCACCTCGTGCTGTCGCCGACCCACGAATCACCACGCCGATCTGTGATGCCGGATCCCTGGGGGGAGCTTGCACAGGAGGCGCAGGAAACTATAGGGTGAGCTTCACAGTGGAGGCATTCTGCCCTGTGTGAATTGAGTCTGTGCTGTGGACCAGGAAAGGATGCGCGCAGGCAGGCCAGGTTTCGTCTTGGAGCTTCTCAACGCATGCTACGCGTGCTTGGCCATCGTCTGATCAGCCCACACACAGGCCCTGCACCTTCAGGTTTGAAACTCTGCATCAAAGAGATACATTCCTCGTGTGATTCTGAGGAAGAGTCTCTTTGTGTTTCAGAAGACGACAAACATCGTGACTGACCAGCTACAGGGGCTAGAGGTGTGGACTCAGCACTGCCACAAGCAGAGTGGCCGCCTAGCACAAAATGTTGCTCCCAGATGAATGATCGACCGGACCTCGCCGGCATGCTCGCTCCTTACCATATTGCCACATCTCAGTCGCATCTATGCGTAAGCAGGAGCAATTCAATGTATGCATGCCACAATCCTGACAAAGATGGCCTCAACATGCCCGTTCTGCAGTCAGATACACCAAAAGCTGCATAAGATGAGCCAGAGATGAGTTGATTGTCGCCGAGCCTCTAACAGGGACGATCGGGAAAGCTTCACCCTCAGTTCTTCCGTGAGCTAGTCGACAGGGAGCTGTTGGCATCTGGCAACTAATGAAGTCAGATTCTCGGCAGCAGCGCGCGCCCGTGGCCAGAATTCCGACAGGTTGTTGTCCTCTCGCCTAGGGCTGGAAAATTATGAGGTTAATCCATGCATAATACAGACGGAATAAAAAACCGTCTCAGCGGGCCCTTCACTGCCTTGACCTGGCCAAAACTACCCCTGAGCACGCACGTACTCTCGAATGGCTACGTCGCAGGCAGCTGGCTATGAGGTCTAGTTCACCCCGCAAATTGAGCTGGATTGCCCGATCCTCACACCGTTTGAGTGGTAATCTCTCCCTCAGCTCCCTGCTGGAACCGGGCTGTCACCCAGGATTCCTGACAGATCCCTCGCTGAGAGCCCTCGCACCTCGCCGCCCGCCCCGCTCGCCACCCCTTGGCACAGGAAACATGCTACACAAGTATTATGCCCGGAACAGGTGGGAACCGGACGAGGTGGTGCAAGCAGGTGACTCTGTGTTCGAATCTCGCAGATCATGCCCAGCCCCAGTGCCCCTTCACAGGGTGACGAGGTCCACAAGACCCTCCCATCGCGTCGCGCCGGTGGGTCGTTCCCTCACCCTGGATTCGGAGCCGAAGTTCGGTTCGGATGCGGAGCAACCCTGCCCTGTGAGTCCTTCCAGCATCGCTCCAGGCCATCACCCACACGCATCTGCCTGCGCCTCGTCGTGCCTGCACAGGACACCGCTGAGTCTCGGTTGCACCTCCCTCCCACTCCTTTGCAGAGCGCTGGTAGAGGACTGGAGGTGTTCCCGCTTCCATCCCCCAGCGTGGGCTCTAACTGGGAGGAGGCCGACTCCCAGCTGAGTACACCCCTCGGTTCCCCACGCTCAACAACCGGCAGCTACACCTCCGCACTCTCCCCACAAAGGGTGAGGCGGCTCGATTCGGGGCAACAGTGTGTTGCCCATGTGCCTCAGTCAACTGTCCTGCTTGAAGATTCCACAGGAGCCAGATGTCATCCCACCCCTCCACACCCCTACAGGCATGTGGTGGAAGCTTCAGAGATGGCAGTGTCTCACCAGGGAAGGACCTGCCAACCTCCAGCCCAGACCATGTCAGGGCCAAGCAGGCTCCTTCCCCCACGCGTCTTGCAGCCCTGCCTGAGGCGCATGCAGTGGACACGCCAGAGGCCCTGCCCGGACCATCAGGCCACATCGTCGCCTTCTTGGCTGCCATTCTGGCGCTGGCACAGATCCTCTGTGCAACCCTGGGCCTGCTCAACGACCCTTCGATCGTGGCGCACCGCGCCAAGGAGGTGTGGAGGAACTCTGGGGCCGACCTGGCCACGCAACGCATCTGGGCTGGGGCAGGAGCCTGTGCAGGGGTGTTGATGGCGGTGCGCGAGCTCGGAGCTCAGCTGCTGGGCAGCCGCAGCAGCGGAAAGGCACGCATCGCATCATGAGTGTCTTCACCCCCTCCACATGTAGCAGCGGCAGTGATGCCTTCATGCCTTTTTGTGCACCTAGCTCCTGTTGAACTATAGCTGTATCACCCCACCGCTGGAACCCGAAACGCACATGTATATCCCCGCACCTTGTAACCTTGCAAGGCCCCGCTTCTCTTTCCGTGAAGTGCATGCTGTGTTCCGTTCAAAACCGGCCACACCGGGCGAAGTCCCACACGAGCGTCGCCGATCCTTCATCACATAATGCATGGTCGCGAGGCGTGATGGCATGGCGATTCGTAGGATGATTACTTGCCAGCATCAGTATGCCGAACGGTGATCCTTCTCAACACATGATGGGTCATCCGGGGGCCGCTGCGGTGCTGCACCGAACCGACTTCCCAGCATTTCCGCACGAGCCCTACAGCATACAGCGGGACCTGATGCGCTCTCTGTACGAAGCACTCTCAAAGGGCGGAGTTGGGTTTTTCGAGTCGCCTACAGGTGGGTGGAGAGGGGCTGGGCGCTGGCACACTCCCTGGCCATGCCTGCTTCAGCGCTGAGCGGCGGTGCACCATGCCTGCTGTACCCCTGACGAGCCCTGGTCCTGCTCGCAGGCACCGGGAAGACGCTCTGCCTGATAAGCGCCTGCCTGCACTGGCTGGAGGACTCGCGCGCTGCCAGCGCCACTGCCCCGAAGGCCGAAGAGGGAGCGGCGGTAGCTGGCGGGCCGCACATGCCGGATTGGATGAGAGGCCATGCGGAGCGCCTGGAGCGGGACCGCCAGGCCCACCTACTCCGGGCCCAGATGGAACGCCTGGAGGTTTTGCGCAGCGCCCGACGCCAGCGAGGCGCGCGACCGGCGGCGGGTGCGAAGACAGGGCCCGGTGGAGCACCAAATGACGCTGACGAATTCATCCTCGAGGAGGTGGAGGAGGGTGCAGCGTCCGAGCCTGGCGCCTCCAGGAAACGCCCGGTGCTGTCAGACTCCGAGTCGGAGGAGGAGGGCCTGGGAGGCCCCGCCTTGCAGGCTGAAACTCCCGAGGTGCCCAGCAAGACGCAGGTCGGCACGATTGGCGAGTACCTCACCCTGCTGCTCTGTCTCTGTATGCAAGGCTGGCAGTCAGCGTCCCTGCTTTGAGCTGGGGTGCCGTACAGGCACCATGGTCACACCTTAGTGTGCCCGCCTCCTGATCACCTCGTGCGTGCAAGAAACTGGTCTTGCAAACTTCCTTCCCCGGCTTCATAAGCCAGCTCCACGATTGACGCATTCCTCTGGACCCGACTCCCCACCCCACCCCCCACCCCCCACCCCAGATCATCTTCTGCAGCCGCACCCACTCCCAGCTGTCCCAGTTTGTGGGGGAGCTGCGGCGCACCCGATTCGCAGACAGCCTCTCCCTGGTGGTTTTGGGCTCCCGTGGCGCGCTGTGCATCAACGATGCGGTCGCCCGCCTGGGCTCACCCGCCGCCGTCAACGAGGCCTGCGCCGAGCTCCAGCGCCGCCCCGCGCCGCGCAAGAAGGTGGGGAGCGGGGAGAGGACGGGCGGGAAGGGCGCCTGCCCTTACCTCGCGCGCAGCGGCGCGCACGCCGCCAGCCTCCGCGACATGGTGCTGGCCCACCCCATTGACATCGAGGAGCTCGCCAAGCTGGGTGAGCTGGGGATTGTTTCAGGTGGGTTTTTGTTTTGATGAGGGGTGGTGGTGCACACTTCAGGACCCCTGTCAGGGTGCAGGCGACGTGGCACCATTGAACCCCTTGGGACCCCGGGGAGGGGGTCCCAGCCCAGGGCGACCTGCAGACTGACGCACTCTGGTTCCCACTCCTGGCTGACCTCATCTGCACAGGGCAGCGACGGGCCGTCTGCCCGTACTATGCCGCGCGGGATGCCCTGCCGGAGGCCGACATCATCCTTGCACCATACTCGGCCTTGCTGCTGCGTGTGAGTGAGGGTGGATCTATGGAGTGTTGCGCAAGATCCGCGAGGATCGGGATAAGTGGCATTGATTGGAAGAAGCCCGTGGCAGACAACCATCTGGCGCCTTCACAGAGAGCACGGGTGGGGTTGGACGACTGAAGAGGTTACTTGCACAAAGGGCATGGCAGGCTGATGCCAGTGGGACGCCTCGCTTTGCCCTCCAACCTCACTTTCCCCCTCCGCTGACAGGAGACGAGGGATGCCCTGGGTCTGCAACTCAAGGGCAACGTCGTCGTCGTCGACGAGGCGCACAACCTCGGTGCGTGCATGCTCGGCTATGCACTCTCATGAGATTGTTGAGGAGGGTTGATCGGGGGAGAGGATGGTCCATCAGATTAGCATGTGGCCATTGCCCTGGCCGGCGCTGCAGTATCGCATGCTCCATGCACACCACCAACACGTCACACCCTGACGCACGAGCTCCCATCATGCCCCTGAGGCGACACCATCCCAGTCCCCATCACCCTTTCCCCTCCCTGAATCTCCCAACCCCAGTCGACGCCGTGAACGACGCGCACTCGGCGACGGTCACGGGCCGCCAGGCGGCCGCCTGCACGGCCCAGATGGAGCGGTATCTCGCGCAGTACCGCTCCCGCCTGGGCATGCAGGCCTGCCTGGCCCTGCAGCAGCTGCTTCTGGTGTCGCGGGCAGTGGGGCGGGCGTGCGCCGCGCGACCGCAAGGCAGTCAGACCGGCGAGGCGCACGCGCGCTCTCTCAACGCGTTCGTGCTCGAGCACGGGCTGGAGGGCGTCAACATCTTCCAGCTGCTGCGGTGAGGGGCGCGAGGAGGGGGTTGGACGGCGATCGCTCAGGAGCATGAGGCTGTGCAGCAGTGATTGCCGGTGCTCGACTGACTCGGTGCCCTGCCAGGGCTAGGGAAACCCTCCTTGGAAGTAGCATGTCTGGGGTCTGGAAAGGACGCATGATCGTCCCCCCCCCCACCCTCCATCTCAACTACTACAGGTATGCAAGTGAGACCAGGCTGGTGCAGCGGGTGGCCGGCTACTGGCGCAGCTGCGAAATGGAAAACTCCGGGCCGGGGTCAAATTCAGTGCCCGGCATGGAGGCTGGAAAGCCCGGCGGCGGCGGCGGCGGCCTTGGGATTGAGGCGGCGGGGCAGGGCCCGCTCCACGCCCTCCTCTCCCTGCTGCGGGGCCTGCGCAGCGCGGACAAGGACGGGCGCATAATCGTTGACCCCGGGGGGGCTGATGGGGGCAGTCTGCGCTTTGTCCTGGTGGATGCGGGCCGGCTCTTCTCCAGCGTAAGTGGGACTCGGGGCGGTGGGAGGCCGCAGCTTGCCCTTGCGTGCTGCCATGGGCACCTGATGCTGCGCTGGGGGTAAGCATGCGGGCCCGGCGCTTTGGGTGGTGCGGTGCGGTGAGGGCATCAATGGGAGCTGCGCCTGTGCAAAGTGTGTGCCACAGAGTTGACACAGCTCCAACTGCCGTCCTCCATCAGATCGTATCCGAGGCTCGCTCCGTCATCCTGGCGTCCGGGACGCTGTCCCCGTTGGGACCCCTCCTCACCCTCTTCCCAGGCGTTCCCATGGACCGCCTGCACCGTTTCTCATGCGGTCACGTGGTCGGGAAGGAACGGTGTGTTGTCTTGGGGTTCGAGATGCACTGGGGAGCCTTGACCTTGCCTCTCAAGCTGGCACATGGAGCCCATCTGCCCAGCTGGCCTCTCAAAACCCCATTCATGCAGGCTGCTGGCCCTGGCTCTGGCCTCCGGGTCATCCGGCACCCCCTTGGACTTTCGATTCTCCAGGCGGGGCGACCCGGCGGTGCTGAGGGAGCTGGGCCAGGTGCTCCTGAACGTCTGCCGTGTGACCCCCGGGGGGACCATTGCCTTCTTCCCCTCCCACCACTATATGGAGGAGGCGGTGGCGAGGTACGTGGGGTTCAGATGCTGGACAACTGGGATGCTGGGCATGCCGTCCGTCTTGCCACGCTGAGTGTGTGTGCTGAGGTGGCAGGCGAAGGAGCTCCATCCGCAGTCTGAGTCCCTGCCCCGCTCCCCGGAGCTGTGCACCACTCCGCCTGATTTCTATTCTGCCTTGGGTGTCACATGCACTTAGAGCCTCAGATAACAACTGCAGAAATGGACTTTAAGAAAAGGGTATGTTGTGCCCCGAAAACTTGCTTCCCACAGACTCCTCCCCCCTTCCCCTCAAACCCTCAACACCACATCCCATGCAGCTGGAAAGCCAGTGGCCAGTGGACACGGCTAGAGGCATGCGTGCCGGTATTGCTGGAGCCCCGCACGGCGGCCGAGGTGGATGCCACCCTGGTGGCGCACGCTGCAGCGTGCGCCCCCCCTCCCACCTTTGGAGCCCTGCCATCGGGCCCCCCCCCGCGCCGACTGGGCTGCCTGCTCCTAGCCGTGGTGGGCGGCCGCCTGGCAGAGGGCATCAACTTTGGCGACGCGCTGGGTCGCGCCGTGGTCATGGTGGGCCTGCCCTACCCAAACCCCGCAGACCCGGAGCTGCGGGAGAGGCTACGCGCCATGGACGCCGCCGCTGCTGCTGCCTCTACAAGCCTGGGGATACAGGGGCCTGCCTTGCAGCCGCCGCCCAGCAGAGGCCATTACCAGGACCTGTGCATGAAGGGTGTGAACCAGTGCATCGGGCGGGCCATCCGCCACTCTCGGGATTACGCGGCGGTGCTACTCCTGGATCCAAGGTGGGGAGGCCAGCGTGCACGGGCTTGCAGGCTTGTGGGATCCGACGCTGGGTAGGGCCTGTGCCTTTCAACGGAAGAGCATCTGTGCATGACGAGCAGGAGGGTCGGGTCTGGTGAGCAAATTTCTCGGGCCCTGAACCCGCCAAACCTCCCCTCAACAGCCCCGACAATCCTCCACCTTGGCCGTGCGCTCAGATTCAGCCACTCGACTCCCTACCGTGTTGCAGGTATGCCGAGAGTTTTACCAAGCCGCTCAGACCACCCCTGGCCAAGCTCCCGGCATGGATCCTGCCTTCGCTGGAGGTGCCTCAGGGAGGTTTTGGGCCGGCCTACACACGGCTGGTCCGATTTTTCAAGGCCATGCAACAGACTGAAGGCTGAGGGGCTCCCCTGACGCTGTGACGAATTGTTTACTAGTGCACACACAGTTTGGGCATGGATGTGCACTCAGTCTGGACATCGAAAGCATGAGCCAAAGGCTGCTTTCAGGCACCCAGCGTTGCTTGAGAAAGAGGGGCTCGCTCCAGGTCAGCCGTCACCCCCACTGATTGGCTGCCTGCCGTCTTCGTCCTCCAATCCAGAGAGCACCACGGTAAAGGTTGCATCGCCATCTGCTGTCGTCGCGGCGTTGCCGTCACTGGCAGCCAGAGCACCGGCAACCAATACTTCCTCCGCCATCGCCGCGGCAGCGTCCCAGGTCGCCAGGCTCTGGCCGCTGGACGCGAAGGACACCAGCTGCTGGGCGAAGCGCGTGGCGTGCCGGTGCAGGAAGGGACCGGCCGCTGTGCCGAGCCGAGTGCAGAGGTCCTGGAGCTTACAAAGGGGGGAATGAGGTTTGAGGGTTGCAGCGAGCGAGCATTGCACCAGAGCCACCCTGCCGTTCTCCCATCTCCAAGGCGCGCAGCACACCTCCAACACCCTCGACCAAAACGGGCTCCACCGCACCGCATGGGAGGGGCCACCGCCGCTCGTCCCCGGACGAGCGCCGCCACCGAGTTGGGCAGCACCTCGCAGCGTGCCCAGCAGGTGCTGACCCAGCAGGTCGACATCGCCCTGCAGCAGGATCGCCTGCAGCTCCCGCGTCACCCAGCGAGCCACGTCGGAGCGTGCCGCCAGGGCCGGCGAGACGCGCCTGGCCCACGGCGGGGTCATGCCATCCTCGCCACCCTGCTGCTGCACCTCCATGACATCGCCAGAGAAGTAGCTGGCCCGCCGCCGCCGGTGCTGGACGGTGAGGTGGAGGTCACTGCCCGTGGAGGACAGGGCTGCCTCGTGAGCCGGCGGGCGCATACGTTCCCTCCTGGGGGGAGGAGGTGTGCAGGATTGTGTGCGGGGCCCAGAGGGAGGTGGCTTCATCGGGATGTTGGGGCAAGAGCTGCGTTGCCAAGCTCAGAATTTGGTTCCGCCCTCGTCACCCCAGGAGAGCCTCTACGACCAGTGTCACGAGACCGCACCCCTCCTGCTCAGCCTGAGCAGCGCAGGCAACACACCGGTAGGCGTAGTCACGGCAGTCCGTGATGAGGAGCGTGTAGGCTTGTCGACACAGCGGGCACAGCAGGGGCAGGCGCGGATCCTGGTTCTGGCTCCACTGCTTTATGCACTGCTCGCCAAGCAGGTGTGGCGCATGTGAGCAACGAGAGAGCAGGGCAGGTACCAGAGGGCGTGTGTTGGGGCCCGGTGCTTGCATGTTGGTGGTCCCTCGCCCCCGCCCCCAGAAGGGTGAGGCAGCCCCCAGCTGCGTGACTTGCCTTGTAGCAAAAGTGGTGGTAGCAGGGGTCGATGAATGTCTCGTCCGCGTGTGCTATGGCACTCAAGCAGATGGTGCACGTCCCACACACTCCACTGTGGGGTTGCAGCGCCATCAGGTCAAAACCTCGACTGCTCCACATTTAGCCTCGCATGAGCGGGCATCGTGCAGGTCGCACAGAGGGTCATGGGGGGCCAAGCCTGTTCAATGGTGCTCATGTGACATTGACACCGCGAGAAGCGAGGTGTGGGGATTTTGAAGCCTTCTTGTCTTGCAGGGAACTGAAGCCATACCCCTGCACACCAATCGGCAGAGGGCGTTTCAGGGACCCCACAGGACAAGTAGGGACCGAAACACACAGGATATACCCTATCCTCCCTCATTCCGTGTGAGCATATGAGGATGGAAGGTGTGAGGAATTCTCGTTTCTGAAGCACGCTTGGTGGTCGTCGATGACCACAAAAACGTCGCAGCCAGCGAGAATCTCATGGAAGCCGTGGTGCTTCCGGGCGCGACTTAGCATGGTGCCTCGCTGACCCTCGCAGGTCAAGATTGCCTGGCATCATTTAGAGAGTCCAGGAAACTAAGCCGAGAGAACTACAACTCACAGCTGATGGGCAGAAACCCCAGGTCCTGACCCCACCCCCTGCTCCGTCTCGACGACACGAGGCGCGGCACCGTGGCGTACGGCATAGTACTGGCGTCTCTGAATCCCTTGTTTTGAGTCGTTAAGCTCATCCAAGGTCACGACATGGCGGCGACCATGGAGGAGGAGGCCATCATCAAGTATCGGTACCTCACGCAGACCGTGAGCACCACGGCCAATGTCCTGCCTCCCATGAAGAGCCTGGCCAGGAGGTGAGGTGCATTTGACGGGGTAGCATGCACTTGCTGCCGCTGCTGCTGCTCCGTGCCTCCGTCGGGGCGCTGGCCCAGAGCCCAGAGCCCAGAGGCCCAGTGTGCGGAGCTCCTACCTGCCTGGGTTGCCCCACCCTTCTTCATGCCTCTGATTCCCGCCCCGAGACGCCCAGGTTCTTCCAATTCCGGACCGCTCTCACCTCTGGCACCGCGGCGGAGGCGCGGGCCCTGTACGACGACCTCCTGGTGGACCTGCACGCCATTCAGTCGGCCCTGGACCGCCAGGCTACCGGCGCGCGCGTGGCGGAGCGCGAGGCGGCGCTCTCGCCGCCGAGCAGCGGCGCCTGGAGGCGGGCATTGCCGCGACGCGGGGCGGGATCGAGGCCGCGCGCCGGGAGCTGGCCGCCGCGCAGGCCGACCTGCGCCACGCGCGGGAGTACGAGGCGCTGCGGCGCAGCGTGGTGGCGCTGGCGCCTCGCTCCGCCACGCGGCGCGAGATGGACGGCGCGTGCCGCGAGATCGGTGACCTGCAGGCCCAGGCGCGGGGGCTGGAGGAGGCGATGGCCCGGCGCCGCGCCGCGCTGACCGGGCTGCTGGCCGTCGCGGCGGGGGTGGCGGCCGAGCTGGAGAGCGAGGCGCTGGCGGAGGAGGGCGCGCTGCCGGAGACAGAGATGGCGGAGACCGTCGCTGGGCCGGCTGCGTTGCTGGACCGATGACCAGGAGAGGGTGGGGGAGCAGGGACCGGAGGGCTCATTCAAGGCCTGAGGATCTGGACTGGGTGGCTGACAGGCTCCTCCAGATCAAACCCTGGCTACGTTATTCTCATAGAGGGTGGTGTGGCGAGCCGCTGCATGGCATGGGCTCCAAGGCTACTTCTCCACACAGTTTCCCACCTTCCTCTGACACGCGGTGCAACCCAGCCTTCAAATTCCTCCGACCATTGTGGAGACGAATCCCAGCATCCCACATCCCCCTTCCTCTCACCGATGCCGTGCTTCCCAGACTCAGCCCTGTACAGCAACAGTTCTCTCGGGCAGTGGATGACAGGCAGGGCATGAGAGGGGACCCAACATCATCAAGGAGGGTGGATTCTTCGGTAGAGTGGCTCGTCAGGGGGGCAGCGGGTGGACTGACGCGTAATCCTCGTCGACATGGGTCTCAGGCGCAGTCCCGTATGCCCACTCCCATCTTCAGTACAGGCTCTCCTCCTGGTGGGTGGTGATGGTGCAGTCGGAGGTGGGGTAGGCCACACACGTCAGCACAAAGCCGTTGGAGATCTGGTCGTCGTCCAGGAAGGACTGGTCGGACTGGTCCACGTCCCCAGCATCCAGCTTGCCCGCGCAGGAGGAGCAGGCGCCGGCACGGCAGGAGTAGGGCAGGTCGACGCCGGCCTCCTGCGGGGAGGGGGGGGTTGGGGACAGGGGCATGTGAAGAGACAGTGGGAGGGGTGTCCGGGCCCAAGGCAAGGGGCGCAAGGGTATTTGGGTCCAGCTGAGCTGGGCAGCGCATTCGGCGCGTGCTCCAAGATCGACAGATCATGTGCTCGATGCCCGTGGCGCACCTCTGCGGCGTCCAGGATGTAGGTGTCGCCGTCGACCTCGATGGTCTCCTCGCCATCAGGGGTCTTCAGGGTCACCTTGTAGGCGGAGACCTTGAAGGCGGTGGCCGACCGGATGGGCTGTGCATGGTGTCAGGGAGGTAGGGCACTTTGTAAGGAGGGGGGGTTCGATGCATCGCCTCGCGGGCAGCAAAGACGCATGACTGTCCACAGATGGGAAACCCAGTTCATGGCCCGACGATGGAGCGTGGGCCGGGTGGCGTACGCATGACACCCCAGAGGCTGCAGGACCTTCGACGCACCTGCCGGCTGACGCGAGAGGCGAAGACCTTGGAGGGGCAACGGAAGCCCACGCGGGTACCTGCAGCACAATGCACCGAGGCGATGGAATCATGAGCACGGATTCCAACCAGTGGCTGAGTATACATGGGGGGTCGGAAAACGACCCGAGGCCGACCCTGCCTCAGCAGCCTACCACTCAGCGCGGAGAGCTGCATGACTCCTGGATTGACGTCTAAGATTAATCTAAGGATAAATGAGTTCCTGGAATTCGAAAGGCTTGGAAGTACTGGTAATTCTGCTCCGCGACGATGACCATGAACCAGAACCTCACCCAGAAGGTGTCCCGCTGCCATGTTATCGCCTATGATTCCTCGTGGCCAGCACGCGCAGCATGCACTCCCCCGGCCATCTCGGGCGGACTGCGGCGGAGTTCAGGCCTAGGAAGACCGTACAGCCTGACAGCCTGACAATCTTATATGTGAAACTAGGAAACGGAAACAGGTGAGGCCTCGGAAGGGTCCCATATGCACACAAACGTGACAGCAGCTGCGGACATCCCCTGCAAGTGACGCTGGGATGAAAATTCCACGCCACTAACCCGGCCTACGGGCCTCAAAGAAAACATCCAAACCCTTTCATCAGGGACCGTTTCTCGAGAATCTCCAGTATCGCCGCGACGACCATGGAGCATAGGGGAAGAACGTCATTCTGGGGTTGCGTTGTGGAGGCTGGGTGCTCGCACACCTTCGACCCCCCTAGTCATTCCTTCTCCAAGCTCCACCTGTCACAGGTAGGTGTCTCGGGGGTCTGGGGGGAGACGGGGCGTGGATGGGAGTCTGGGCCTGCCGTCACCCAGTCATGATGATGGCTCCACAAAACCCCCTCGCCTGCCGAGGCGTGACCACCACCCCATACCCAGCCCTGCTGTGACATGTCACACACAGGCCGCGCTCCCCACGGATGCCAAGCCCAACTCCAAGGCCACCCTCGAGGTGAAGACCAGGGACAGCCTCGCACGGGCCGTCGTCACCCTACGCGCCGGTAAAGTCGAGCATGCCAGCATAGACCTCGTCATTGATGAGCAGGTCGTGTTCTCTGCGGTGGGCGACGCCGACATTCACCTCACCGGCTACCACATGCCAGAGTTCGAGGGTGAGGAGGGTACGGCGGGAGGGGAGGGGAGGGGGACCGATCTGGGGGGTGCTGCTGTGTCTGCACGTGGGAGCGGATCAAGAGCCTCCTGCGAGTGCGGTGTGCACACACGCTGGGTCTGCACATTGCATGATCCTGATCGACCAACTACCGCACTCTGCGAGGCCAGATGAGGGGGAAGACTACAGTGAGGAGGACTCTGAAATGGATCCATACGAAGGAGATGCGATGGGAGTTGGCCTGGACGGTGAGGATTACAGCGAGGACAGTGAGGATTACAGCGACGAGGACAGTGACGAATTCAGCAGTGAGCGAGGGAAAGGTGGCTTGCCAGCCTCTCAAGCGGGTGTGCAACCTCCTGTACTGTGTACAGGGTTTGTCTCCAGGGCATTGACTGCTCCCCAACGGGGCCCATCCGTGCTCAGTGCCATCTCCCGTGAAACCGCAGGCGACGATGAGAGTGACCTGGAGGCTGCGGGGGAGGTGAGGCGCCCGACGCCTGAAATCAGGGAGCTACCTGTGAGCGCAGTGCAGTGTGCCTTTTTGATGTGGGTGCGCCTGCTGCGCTGAGCTGCAGCAGTGCATGTCAAGAGTAGTGGATCTGCTCAGCAGGCACAGCGCCTTTGGTCTACATGAGACGGCCACATCTGGGGTCTGGAATGCCAAGGCTCACCCTTTCCCCCGTTGCAGGCTGATGCCGGGGAGGATGATGTTGAGGCCAGCGATGACACCGAAGTAGACGACGAGGAGCTGGATGAGGACGAGAGTGAGGAGGAGGACGAGAGCGAGGAGGAGGAGGAGCAGGAAAAGGCTGCTGCCCCCACCCCAGGCCAGAAGCGGAAGGAGGCAGCCACACCAGTTGCCCAGCCGTCGGCTAAGCAGGCGAAGCAGGCTCAGCAGGCCAAGGAGGCCAAGCAAGCCAAGCAGGCCAAGGAAGCCCAGGTAACCAACCAGGCCAAGCAGGCCAAGGAAGCCCAGGTAACCAACCAGGCCAAGCAGGCCCAGGTGACCAAACAGCCTGCAGCACAGACGGTCGCAAAGCAGGCAGCCCAGCCTGTGGCCAAGGCCCCGGTCAGGGCTGAGACCGCCAAGCCGGCAAAGGAGGCAAAGAAGCGCACCTTCCCCAATGGCTTCGAGATTGAGGTCCTGAAGCAGGTGTGGGCGGAGATCTGTGGGGGGCCTGGAGGGTCGTGGACTCCCTAACTGACTGTGGTCCTTGGTGTGACAGGCACGCTCGCTTGGCTGGAGGGGCCTGGTGTGCAGTCTGTGAGGTGACTGCCACCATGAGCATTGCTAGCACAGGGTCGGGCTCCTTCCACAGCTCGTGCCTCCCAAGCTCAGTCTCATCACCATGTGTGTGCAGGGTCTGCCGGATGCAAAGTTTGCCAAGGCGGGGAAGACGGTCTCTGTCAAGTACACAGGGCGGCTGAAGTCTAGTGGGAAGGTGTTTGATGCCACCAAGGGCAACAGGGCGTTCAACTTCCGGTTGGGAGTGGGAGAGGTGAGGCGTCCTTCTGGTCAGGGGTACGGGCAGGCTCTGAACATGCTAGGGGGTGGGATTGTGAGAAGCACTGTGGGTGCCGACTCCGCTCGCGGTGTCCACCACAGCAGAGGAGGCTTGAATGGCCCTCCATTGCTGCCAGCAACGATGCAGCAGGTCTGAACTTTGGCCCTGCAACCCTTGGCAACCCCCAGGTCATCAAGGGCTGGGACAGGGGGGTGGAGGGCATGCGCATCGGCGACAAGCGCCGCTTGATCATCCCCCCGGCGATGGCGTACGGGACCAGTGGGGCTGGCAAGGCCATTCCCCCGAATGCCTGGCTCGACTTCGAGGTGGAGCTGGTGAACGTCAAGTGATGGGCTTGGCGCAAGGCAGCTTGTGGTCTTCCTCAAGTGAACAGAGCTTGAGGGGACGCAGCAAGATCCAGAGCCATGGGCAGTGAACCGGCAAGTCTTGTGGAGGAGTGCACTGCTCACATGTCACGCACACCAACCCAATCTGCAACACCAATCGAGTTGAATTGGTTCGAGTCCTGTCTGACTCTGTACGAGCACGTATGCTTCATTTCTGATGGCGGCCACCTTTGAGCGCCAAGGCTTACCACCAGGGGAGGTCCTGTTTCCTATCTTCAAGTAGGATGCGCATCATCATGCATGTGTGCCGTCTCATGCAGCACCCCGCATGTGTACCAGGGGTGCAAAGCCATATATGTGGTTACCACAGCTGTGAACAACTACATATGTTCAAGGTGGGGTGACACTCTGTGGTGACAAAACGTACGGAGGCTGTTCGGGTGCCGTAACAAGTGTGCAAACACTTATGCTACCAATATGCCGTTGGATGGGATACGGTTGCGCAATTCCTCCAGGCGCATGCCTCGAGCGGTGAAGTGGTGAACAGAGCGAGATCATCAACCCTCTATCCCCTCTGGCTTCGCAGAGGCTGTTCAGTATCCCCATCTAATCACGTTGGGATGTCCGGCGGAGCCCAGATCTCCATACTTGCTTCTCCAAACCCTCAGCACCTTGGGTGAAAGTGGCGGAACCTGGAGTCTTACGAGGGTAGCAGAACGCCATGGTCGGAAAGCGAAGACGAGGTACCTCCGCACCAGACAGCTAGTGGCGGTGAACTTCAAGCACTGGGCGCTAATCTGCGCGATCTACTGCTCATTATGTTTGGGCATAGACCAATGCTGCGACTCCCGTTTCGCGAGGCAATGGCGTACTGTCGCATTACTCTCAGCCTGTATTCTCTGGTACTTGCCCTAGAGAGAAAACTATGCTGTCGTGTGTTTCACAGTATATCCCCAACTGCCACGCATCAACAAGGGTTTTCTGCCGCGTTCCGCGGGGCCCTCTCAAAGGCCATCTCTCGCGCTTCCATCGATGTCACTGAGGCATTACAATTTGTATCTTCACTTGTTGTAGCTGATGTGGAGTCGTATGGCCTCGAGGGTTCAAACGGAATTGACATCGAGGAAGCCGTCGGTGCGGAAACCCTAGCGAAAGAAGCTGGGTAGGGAAGCTGAGTATCAAACATCAGTTTCGCAACGCGTCATGTTGATCTGTATATATACCACCGAATCGTGTTTGTTTAAATCATAATTCTGTATTCATTTATTATTTCCAAGCGACCGTCTCGTCGCCTTCGGTTCTGCCACGACATTTTGCATGATGACGAGGATGCAATGGTTGGCCGTTGCACTCGCCACGTCCATGATCGTGCTAGCCAGTGAGTTCAGCGGGACTTGAGTTTGAAATAATTATCTTCGTGATGTATCTCTTGCCGGAGGCACGTTGGTTTGAGCTCCATTCCCACCTCGCCCTCCCTCGTCGTACAGGTGTGCAAGCTCGGCCCCACCCTGACTTCAGCGACCGCTCGCACAAGGGGCGCGGAAGAGCGCATCCCCCCAAGCCCGAGGATGGGGCGTTCCCTCCCGAGGGCGAGCACCGTCCATGCCGGCCCGGGAGCTTCTGGGGTCCCGCCCCGGAAGGTGGCCCTCATGGACCTCACCATGGGCCCCATGACGGACCTCATGATGGGGCCCACCATGGACCTCATGACGGACCCCACAAAGGGCCCCACGATGGACCCCACGATGGACCTCATGATGGCCCCCATGACGGACCCCATGACGGACCCCACGATGGACCCCACGGCGGGCCCGCCCTGGGTCCACGCCCTGAGTTCTGGGATGAGGATGGTCCTTGCCACCCCTGGGACGACATGGAGGGGGATTTCGGTGACGACCTGGCTCCTGGTGGAATGCACCGCTTCGATGACGGTCCTGACGGCGCGGAGGAGGACAATGGCGGTCCAGACCAAGATGGTCTTAAGCGCCGCCGTTCCTGATACCCCGCATGTCATGCACGTCTCCTGTCCTTCGACTGTCTGCTGATCTCACCTCCATACATGTTTCGCCGCGACCAGGCCCCAGCATAGCAGCCCTCCATGTGCATATCTGACCCATTGGTCGCCTGCACTGGCTTCCTAGGCTGTCACATGAATCCTCATCGTGTAATTCGCCCCCTGTCCAATAACAGGTTGCCACATGATACGGTGCTCAATACTTCACCAGGGAAGGGACGAGATTCCATGACATGCAATCCTGCTGTCCAGGAGCTCCTCAGGCCTAAGGGCATGCCCTCCAAGCAGCATTGGGGGAGGCCAGCGCTTCGAGCAGGGCACGCCCCAGGGCCTTTGCCGCTGATCGTCTGCTACCTGGGCTGCGCGATGTCACCCATGCGGATGCCGAAGGCGAGCACGGCCGCCACCACTGCCACCAGCCGCTTCGTGATGGACGGGATGTTCGAGCTCACCCCTGACCCTGCCACAGGATGACGTTGATGCCAGTGATTAAATCGAGGTGGACGAAGAGGAGGAGGTGGAGGAGAACGAGAGCAAGGAGGGGGAGGAAAAGCAGCCCGCAGAGGCTGCTGCCCCCACCCCATGCCAAGAGCAGAAGGAGACAGCCGCCCCGGCCCCTAGCCAGCCAGGCACAGTACTCGTCAGGTTACCCTAGCGAGATATGGCGACTGATTGCTGGAAGCACTCCCAGATCGTTGCTTTTCATTAAAAACCAAGTTGAAGTTGCAAACAATGCGCGGCGTGCCACCGCTGATCGACCCCCTCTGAGACTGTTCACTACGGCAGACATGATGGCCGCCGAGGCCACAGTCCGCGATGGCTACTACAAACACCTCAGGACGCAGGAAACCATCCCTAAGGAGCGCGTAGATGACTTTCTGGAGTGCGAGGGCCGTATCTCAAGGACGGCCCTCAATTGCGCTATTTATGCTCCCACCAAAGTTCGAAGTTGAAACTATCTCCAGCAGGTGCCCCGTGTGATTAACATGCAGCCCGTCCCCTTTCCGCTGCACTCAGTCCCAGCTCTTCAACACACATACGGGACTGTTTGTCAGTTCAGTACTACACGTGCGCCCAAGGTCCGGGCAAACCCGTAATGGTGGCAAAAGACGGCGCCAGCCAGCGTGAGGGGCGGACGAGCCTGTCGCGCCGCCGCTCTAAAAAGACCGGCTGCCAGCGTAGATTCACGATCAAGCAGCTCAGGCAAGACTCCAAGAAGAGCATTGTTTCTACACTGACATTGGGCATTTGGGTCACAGTGACGCCACTTTGCCGCGTCTGCGCCTGTCCCGGTGGGCCGTTGACCTCGTGGAGTCGCTGCTGGCCACCAACCCTGCCTTTCGCAACCCCAGAATCGTTGCCTCCGTGCGAGAAGCTGCGCAAGGCAGGTGTAAGTTCGGCCGTCTACACCAGTGTGGCCGACCACTTGGCCTTCCAGCAAAACCACCCAGATCTTCACAGGGATTACTCGATCACAAACAAGGAGATCGCATGGGTTGCAGAGTGGGGGTGCTAGGTGCAACTCACCTGCAATTCCATGCTCTACAGTAGTCCCAACTGTATACGCTCCCCATCGCAGGAATATCCGCCGATCCAAGAAGTCCAACCCATGGATGCTGAAACCAGACGCAACCACAAGCCTGATGAAGTCGGTCCAGGCTCGGCGTTCAGACTTTGCCGTCGTCGAGCGTGACAATGAGGGGCTGATTGAACTTATCGAGCTCAACGATAATCACCAGCGTGTCCTGCGCGACTATGCGCATGGCCGCCCTGTGTGGATCGACAGCACGCATGGCACCAACGACCTAAACGAGAGAAAGCGGTGGAATGTGCAGCGATGGCGTGTATGGCCTGGCCTCCCTCTGGGCCACTCAAGCCTCCGACGGTGGGGGGGGGACAGGGCACGATCGATCTGTGCAGACTGCGCTCCATAGCCTTTGCACTCGTTATTCTACCATTAAAATGAAAATTTGAGACAAAAATCTGCCTTGTGCGGTGCGTTCGTAACCCCCGACTGGCCACGTCAATACCTCGCGATGTGGCATGAATGGGTCCGGCTAAGCTGGTGGCAACCAGACCTTCATCAAGCGCTGACGCTCATCAGATGTGTAGAGCGAAGATGGGTCGGGTCGAACGGCGTCAATCTGGCCGCTACGAATTGCCCTGAATGGCCAATACGGGGCAGATTCACAGTAACCCCCCGAGTCTGAGTTCTAAACCTGAGTCTCAGCCACGCGTCCGTGGGGGGATGACGGGTGTCCGCAGCTGAGCCCTAGCCTAAGAAGGTCACGAGGCCCAGGGGTAGTTAATAGAGCAGCTGAAATGTGCAGATACAGATGCAGGCAAGAAAAGTCGACCCTGGGAGCGTGCGCTGTGCAAATCGTGTATTGCCTGAAGGCCACGCGTCCGCTCCACAGGACAAGGGGATAGACGGTATCCGCTGCGACTTTCAGGGCCGAGCCGGAGGAGGCCACGACGCCCACAGGGGTTGATGGAGTAGCTGGAGGAATATTGTTGTATAGCCAGGGAATGTCGACCTGGGAGTGGTATGCATGACACGCAGCAGTTTGTTGCATACGAAGGCTGCTGCGGTGCTGGGCCCGGGTAGGAAACAGATGTGCAGGCAAGCTACTGTCCGCTGGGACACGGCTGCTGCGTTGCAGAGCGCTTGCATTGAGTGGTGGATTCTTCTGCAGTGCGTGATCATCAACCTGGTAACTCTTCAGCTTGGCATCAGATCAACATGATCCCAAGGTAAGATCGATCAGCGCGGAGCTCAGATCCTCATCCTGACTCAATCTCTCGAGTTCCTCCTGTCCTTCACACTGACTGCCCAAACATTGAGCCCTGCAAGATGTATGCAACATCGTATAGAAGGGTTCAGCGCGATGGAACCTCCATGTCAGAAAGTTTTGAGAGCATCGGGAATGGGCCCGTATCTCCGCAAATCTGGTTGATGTGTTACTGTATATAGTTGGATGGACAGATGACCGAATGTACGCTTTCAGTCTTAGGACGCCATGCCTTCGTAACGCTTACATGCCGGGTTGTTCTCCAGAAGTGCAGTCAAGGCAGAACCTCGCTGCCGTGTGTTCAGGAGGTCAGTGCCTGATCTGATCCCATCGGCCCAACGCGAAGAATCTCCGGCCACACCCCAAGATCCTCGCGGAGATCTCTTTCATCAGGCCCGCCGAGAGGCACGCCCAACTATCCTTAGACCTAAAGACGCTGACGTGGATTCACATGGCTTCGAGGATGCAACATGGCCTAGGAAGCCGTGGGTGGCGCTGTGTGTCTCTCCGGACGGAAGCCGGGGAAGCTATATTCCGGGAACCAGATCCCACGAGGGGCACATCGCTACCTATATATACAGCCGGACCTTAGCTTTTTCTATCAGAATATCGAAAATAAGCCTGCTTTTAGAGCAAAGTTCTACCTTCTATTGAACAAGCCGGCCTACAAGATGGCAAAGATGCACTGCTTCGCAGTCGCGCTCGCTTCTGCGATGATCGTGCTTGCCGGTGAGTCTGGGATGTTGTCTTCAGTTGTGGGGGCCGGCGGGTTCCCCTTCCTGGTGGCATCGTATACAGTGTCCGATGTCAGTCTCGCCCTACCTTTCCCATGCAGGTGTGCAAGCTCGCCCCGCCCCTGATGCCTCCCAGGTGGGGAGGATCATCCATGCTGGAGATGATGCCTCCCAGGTGGGGAGGATCATCCATGCAAACTCTGGAAGTGCCATGGCCCCGCTTACCAAGGCGCACCACATCAGCCCTGTGGCCAAACAGACCGTGGACGCCTCCATGGGCACCGAGAGGCCCGCCGCCCTGCAGACCGACACCTCCATGAAGACCGAGAGGCGTGGCACCCTGCAGACCGACACCTCTATGGGCACCGAGAGGTCCGCCGCCCTGCAGACCGACGCCTCCATGAAGACCGAGAGGCGTGGCACCCTGCAGACCGACACCGCCATGGGCACCGAGAGGCCCGCCGCCCTGCAGACCGACACCGCCATGGGCACCGAGAGGCCCGCCGCCCTGCAGACCGACGCCTCCATGAAGACCGAGAGGCCCGCCGCCCTGCAGACCGACACCGCCATGGGCACCGAGAGGACCGCCGCCCTGCAGACCGACACCGCCATGGGCACCGAGAGGACCGCCATGGGCACCCAGTCCTGATCGTTCGCATGCTACATCTGTCTCCTGTCCCTGAGTCTCGTGACCATCTTCCCTTTTTATGCCACACCGTGGTCCGCCCACCGTGTGGCAGCCTTCCATGTGCCTGTCCGCCCCTCTGGCTGCCTGCACAGGAATTTTTGGCAGTGAACAGACCCCCTGTGTCGTAATAAATTTAATACCCTTTGAATGATTGCTCATTACAGCCCCAGGGGGTTAGGGACGGGGGCTCATCCAGCAGTTACCCTGCCCCCCCCCCGCCTCATGCCCATGGGCATCGACCTCAAGCAGCCACAGGGGCGGCCAGAGCTTCAAGCAGGGCACGACCCATCGCCTTGCAGCCTATCGTCTGCTTCCCGGGCTGCGCGATGTCGCCCGTGCGGACGCCGGAGGCAAGCACGGCCGCCACCGCCGCCTCCAGCCGCCCCGCGACGGCCGGGATGCCAAGACCGTGACGGCACATGAGGGCCGCGGAGAGGACCATGGCCAGCGGATTAGCCTTGTCCTGCCCCGCAATGTCCGGCGCCGAGCCGTGAACCTGCGTGGGTGATGGGGTTGTCAGAGTGAGGGGGGTTATTGGAGGTGGGCAGGGGGGAGTCTCACAGGGCGAGCATGTGTTTGTGCATTGGGGACAAGGCAGGGTATCCATTGGCCGAGCAGGCATGCAGGCAGGCGAACGCGGCAGGGCAGGCGGGCATGCGCTTTGCAGGGGCTGCAGTTCCGCCCCCATGGAGCTTCTCGCCGTCAGGTGAATGTGTGGATGCTGCAACGCCATCACCCTGGCCCCTCACATGGGACACCCTCCAGCCACCGCAACACCCTCGTGCAAGGAACAGCCCAGCCTGGGCTGCGCACCGGCTCAAACACGCCCGGCCCATCGTTGCTGATGGAGGCCGAGGGCAACATGCCCAGTGACCCGGTCAGCATCGCCGCCTCGTCCGACAGGATGTCGCCGAAGAGGTTGCTGGTCACCAGCGTGTCAAAGGAGCGAGGGTTGCGGATCAGCTGCATGGCCGCGTTGTCCACGTACCTGGCCAGGGCAAGGGTGGGCGAGGGGGAAGGGGGTGAGTGCGTAAGGAAGGCGAGGGGGCCAGGGTCCTCGGGGGGTTGCGGTGGCTGGCTCCAGGCAGGCAGGAGCAGGACCCAGAAAGTGCCCCTGGGCATGCCCTGCCCCCCCCTCCTGCCCCCCCCCCTTCCCCAACAACCATCAGGCAACCCTGCATGCCCCGCGGCGCACATGTGGCTCAGCTCGACGTCGGGGTACTCTGCTCCCACGCGCGTCACCACCTCACGCCAGAGCTGCGACACCTCCAGCACGTTCGCCTTGTCCACGGAGGTCAGCCGCCGCGAGCGCGTGCGCGCCGCCTTGAAGGCGACGTGGGCGATGCGCTCCACCTTTGGTGAGGAGGGCGTGAGTGAGGGGGTGGGGTCTGGGCCAGGGGGTATGTTGACGGTGGGGGAGTGTCGCCTCTTTGTGAATTCAAGGGGCTGTGTCGCACGTCCTCGGCAAGAAACCCAACAACACGCTGTGCAAGGTGCCGCACGACACCCCCACTCCCACCTCAGACTCGGAGTAGATGTCAGTGCTGAACCCAACCTTCTCGCCGTCGCGCTCGCCGAAACCCTGGGGGGTGTGGCGCGGCTTTTCGGAGAGTGAGGGCTAGGCAGCGTGGCAGGAACTCATGCAGCCAGTCCTTGGAGGGAGGGCCAGCGGCAGGTTGTGCGGTGATGGAAACCTGCGACCTGGCCACCCCCACCCGTTTCGCAGGGCATGCGCTTCGGTAGATGGCCCATTGCGCCATGGCCCGGGTGACGCGCCACCCTCAGTACTTGCCAGCGCCCCGCAGCGACCTTGCCTGCCTTCGTCTCTGTCCGCCCGGGCCATTCACTCCCACCGCCAGAAAACCTGCCCCCCCAATCCTCACGACCTCACCCCTTCCACCCATGAGAAAAGCCCATGCAGCCCCCCTCACCCGGGGCTGGCCAAAGTAGATGCCGCCCACCAGCTCCCGAACGATGAGCAGGTCCACCCCCTCCAGCACCTCCCGCTTCAGGGAGGAGGCGTCCGCCAGGTCTGGGATGACCTTGGCGGGTCGCAGGTTCGCAAAGGCATTCAGGCTGGACCGCAGGCGCAGCAGCCCCGTCTCGGGCTTGCTGGCGCTGGGTAGCGAGTCCCACTTGTACCTGCAGGCGAGAGGGTGGGAGGGGTGACGAGGGCATGGAGTTGGGGTATGGAGCTGGTGTGGTGAGCCCAGGACTGCAGGCATGCACTCCCAAGGGTGCAGGGCGACTGCGCAAGTACTGACTCAGTGCCTTGGGCCTTCTCCCCGCCTGTTACACCGCTCAAACCCACCCTCCGATGGCAGCCAGAAGCACCGCATCGCTGTCTGCACAGGCGCGGTAAGTGGCATCCGGGTAGGGGTCCCCGGTGGCGTCGTAGGCCGCCCCCCCGATCAGAGCCTCGGTGAAGGTGAAGGTCTCGCCCTCCGCCTGGCCAGCGGCCTCAAGGACGGACAGGGCCACGGCGGTGATCTCGGGACCGATGCCATCTCCCGGCAGGACAGTCACGCGGTGCGCGGCGCAGGCGCAGGCAGCGGGGCGAGCCCGGGGTATGGGTGTCCTAGCCACGAAGGCTCGACGGGAGGGGGCGGCCAACCCCAAACGCGCGCCGGGAGCCAGTGCCGCCATTCCGTGGATCTAAATATGAAAATGCTGCGGAACGTATATGCATGTTGTGCAGCCTACAGTGTGGATTAGGTGTCTGCGCGCGCTGGGTCCACCTCGGCACGTGATGGGTCTGTGATCAGCATGGAGTGTCGGGGCGCGGATGCCGTGCGCATAGTGCACGAGGTGTACTGATGTTCTTCGTTTGCTGGTTGGGCACTCCCCACAGTGAGCGATGGGGGCGACCGCACAGATCGGCGCCACGCTGCCTGAGCCCTCTCCGGTGCAAGAGCGATGAGTGCCCTCCATATGCTGCTCCTCTGTTGTCTCTTCAGCACCCTGCCCTGGTGCCATGGTGTAGGCGAGGCGGAAACTTTGAGCACCCGTGATCTTCTGCTAAACACACCTCGCCGCGGGGACACACTCCTCATTGGCCGGGAGACTGTCAGGTGCTTGGCTTGGTGTGGCTCAGTGGATATTGCTGCCCATCCTCCACAGTCTTCCAGCATCAGACCGCACCCCTCACCGACGCCACACCCTCTGCCCCCTCACAGGTATGTGCCGCTCGGCCTCGCGCCCAACACAACCTACGAGGCGCGTGTCTCCTACCCTGCCACGGTCAGAGACCATGGGGGGGGGTGCGGATCGCGTTCTGCACACACCAGCTCAATCCTTGAGTACCTGGCGCCTGCATCACCCCAACCACCTCCCTCGTGAAGCTACCCATGCCGTCCCATCCCTCGCACAGAACCCGGCGCGGGTCCGCCTGTGGCTGGAGGGGGAGGTACAAGGCTCGGCGCGCATGCTGCTCGATGCCGAGCGCATCATCTTCAGGAGCGACGCCCGGGGGCGCATGGTGGGGACTGACCGCAACCCCGGCGCCATACTCATGCGGGCGGAGCGCTGGGCGATGCATCGTGATGGCGAGGCCGGCGCGCCCAAGCAGCTGGCGTATGACATAGGTGGGCGGTCTTGAAATGCGGGGGGCGGGGGGGGGGGGGGCCCGTTAGGAAGGGGTGGCTTGTACAGGGATTTAAGATTTGCAAGCATGCCGCCTGTTTACCATCGGCCGATGAACAACCCCAGCGTCGGGCAGGGGGGCGCATCGGGTCGGCCTGCTTTCGAGCGCCGGCTCAACGTGAGACTCTGCGCTGCAACTCCCACTGGCCGACATCGCTCCCCCCCCTCCCTCCCTGCCTCTCCCCCCCCTCCCCATGCCATCAGTCATGGAGCGCAGCGTGCTGGGCGTACCCTCCTCCGCCGGGCCCATCATCCTCGTGGCGGCTGCACTGCTTGTGGTCGTGGCCGCGGCCCTGCCCTGGTGGACCCACCGAGCCGTCCCCGCCCTGCTCGACTGGCTGGCGCAGGACGCCCCGACGGCGCGCAGGAGGCTGTGAAGCCACGCATGCGCACCCGGCGGCGTACACGGAGGGCGACGGCCAGCGCGGAGCTCTCGGTCGCTTCCCCTGCGCTGGGTCCCCAGGTGGTCCCTCCTAGAATGTGTCCCCTGATGTCCTGGTGCACGCTTCCGCGGCTTCAAGCATGCAGTCTGACATGCCTGCCGTGTGCACGAGAACAGCCCTCACGCGGCCAGACACGGGTTTGCTGTGTGGTTACAATGGGTTGCATCGGCCGGCCCCTGGGTTTGATCCCCCGCCAAGGCACGGGCCACAGAGCAGGCCTCAGCGCGTCTGGCTGCGCCTGATGAAGAATGCGTCCAGGGGACCCGCCGCGGGCCGCGCCCTCTTTGCACGCCCAGGCACGGTTCCCGGTCTGGGACCCACGCTGCCGCCGCTGCCCCGCCACGCGAGCTCCTCGCGCTGCAGGGCCAGAGCCAGGGCCAGGCTGTCCCTCTCCCCGGGCGCCGCACTGGCCAGAAGGCCCGCTGCGCCGTCAACCAGCGCGGCGCCCCCCAGCGTCAGCAGCTCGCGCTCCAGCGCGGGCCGGGGCTCGCCGGGGGAGGTGCCGGCGGGCGCCGAGGCGCCGCCTCCCAGCGCCTGGCGGATGCCCGGCCGCGCCGGCGGGGCACTGGGTGGGGCCGTGCGGCCCTCGCCGGGCCCCCGCTCATCGAGCTCCAGGCCCAGCGCCAGCCTGGTGACCTCGGGAGCCCGGCACTGCGTGGCCAGCACGCTCGCGGCGGCCTGCGCCAGCGCCAACTCGGCGCGCCGCTCCGGGTCGCCGACGCCGCGGCGGAGGTGGGCCAGGAGCGTGGGGGCCACCGGGAACCCACGCCGCAGGCAGCCGCTCTCGTAGCCGGCGCGCCAGGCAAGGAAGGCCCGTCGCGGCAGACACCCGGTCTTCGCCGCGTGGGCGCACGCTCGCGCGGCCGCCTGCGCCGCCAGCTCCCGCAGCGCGGCGTGCGCCGCGTCTGAGCCCGGGGAAGCCGGCGGGAAGCTGCGCTCCACGACCAGGGAGCGCTGCGGTCCCCTGGGTACCACGGGGCGAGGGTCCTGCCAGCGCACGTGGCGGCAAAGAGTTTGTAAAGGGAAAGGTATGGACACGGGGTTGGCCGCCCATGATACACCACAGTGACGGTCTGGGTGTCAAAGCGCTTGTGACCGCCTCTGGCCAGTAGACTCAGAGCAGAGTACCAGCATGCGCCCCGCCATCTGTCGGGCATGGGATGCGCACCCACACCAAGCCGCTGTCATACTTGTCCCAGACACTGGCACGAATGACTCCCGAGCAGCCCCACCTGCCCCGCGCCCAGCGCCTCCAAGAAGGCGCCCCTGTCCTCGCCAAACAGGCTGACGAGGCGTGCGCGAGGAATGCTTGCCAGGTCGGCCACGGCTTGCACGCCCAGCTGGGAGCACACCTCCGCGCCCCGCTTTCCTTTCAGGCCGGGAATGCTGGACAGGGGTTGCGACCGCACAAAGGCCACCGCCACATTGTCTGGCACGACTGCGAGGCAGCAGCGGAGAGTTGGGAGGGGAGAGTACCGGGGGGGGTCGGCTGCAGTGCCCGCAAGCGCTGCGATGGCACTGCTGTGGATGTGGCCGGCGGTCGAGGTGCGAATGCGGCACCATGCGCATGTCCGGAGGGTCCCCACCCGAATGCACCCCGTTCCAATCTATTGTGCACAGCGTCCCATGCAAAACCCTCAAGCACGGCCCCCTCCATGGCTCACCTGTGAGCCCGTGCGGCTTGGCCAGCGGGGACGCCAGTCGCGCGGCCAGCTTGCTGCGCGCCACTCCGCAGGACACCGTCAGCCCCACGGCAGATTGGACCGCGCGCTGCGCATGCTGGGCCTGGACGACGCCCCGCCGGAGATCAGGTGCCAGCGCCGTCCAGAGGTCTTGGGTGAAAGACCGCGCCTCGGCTCCCTGCCCTGCGACCGCCTTCAGGTGGGGCGGGAAGGGCGCAGCGGTGGCAGCCTGGGACTCGAGGTCCACAGGGCTGCCAACCACTTTGGCCGACTCGGGCACACCCGAGATGTCCAGGTAGAAGTCGTCGTACGATGCCTTCTCCACAGCCACCCCCGGCCAGAGCCCGCGCAGGGTCTCCAGGACCTGGTCTGCCACCTGGGTGGAGAGGAGACAGCAAGGGTACAAGGTCAAGTACTGGTTGCACAGTACCTGGGGCCCCTCCCATGATACGGCAAGGGCCGAGCGTGTGCACCAGCACTCTGACATGTGACCCTGGCCTCCCTGCGCTCTTCCCCGCACACCTGTCGGTATCGATCCACCCTCATGGGCCGGATCACGAGGCCGGGGCACCGAGCACGGCAAGTGTCGGCGCTCGCGGCTTCCATGGCCTTCAGCCAGGGCACCCCCTGGCGAGCCCCTGGACCGGCCCCATCCCCGCACCGGATGCCCGCGGCCCTGGCCTGCAGCCATGTGGAGGGGAGGGTCTGGATGTTCGCTCCGAGTCCCTGGGTCGGGAGATGCATGCGACCAGCAGCGGCTGCAGATCAGCCAGCCTACGCTTGCCTCCAAGACCAGTGGCTGGGACACGGCTGGGGGACGTCCACGAGGTTGTTCTGACATCTCATCTCAAGCCGAGCACCCGTACCAAGCCCTGTCACACCTCGTAGCTCACTGCCACAAAGCCGCCGCCATTGAACTGGGTGACGGCCAGGGGCACGGCGCAGAGGCCGGGGTCGTCAAGCCGTTCCACCGCGCAGTAGAAGCTGTCCACATCGCAGTGCAGGATCAGCTGGTCCCTTGCGGGTGCAGGGCACCGAGCTCCTGCGGTCTCGCCGTCTGTAGCTGCGCCGGGCGGCGAAAGATCACTCGCGGCACCGCCGCACCGCGCCGCCTCAGGCGGCTCTCCCAAGTCCCTCGCGCCGCCGCCCAGCGTCGTCTCGGCCGATGCACCAGAATTCACCGCGCCAGGTCCCAGCCCCGGCTGCAGTGGCGCAGGCGCCGACCGACTCATGCCTCCGGAGCCCACCAGACCCTCCCAGAAGTCGTCGGTCTCTGCAGGACCCTCCTCGCCCCAGTCGAGGCCCGCCCCTCTCCCAGTGGCGGCTCCAGGCATGTGGCCTGCTCCACTCCCTGCCCCGGCGGGGATGGGGACGGGGTCAAACGCAGCTGCGCCCCGGCCTGCGGCTCGTGCAGTCAGGTCCCGAGCGCAGCGCTCCTGGCTCTTGCTGGTCGGGGGCGGCAGGGCCCGTCCCCGCCCCTCCATGCCGCCATAGTCTCGGCGGCTGGCCGCGGCGGCCAGCGCCGCTCCCCTGCCCAGCGCAGACGGCGCGGCAGGGCCGGGCTCCGGCGGCCGCGCAGGTGGAGAGCGTCGGAGGTATGCCGCGATGGAGGAGTGGCCGGTGGAGGACGCGCGAAACCCCGTCCCCGACAGGTTGATCAGTGTGAGGTCAAAGGGCGGGGTCAGGCTGCGGCGCAGCGTGCGCAGCGCGGCCGCGGCCAGGGACCCCGCCTGCGCCGCGGCGTCCAGCCCGGGGTCAAACGCCTCGCTGGGCAGCCTGCACGACTGGCTGGGGCGATGGGCCCAGGACTCGCGTGACCGGTACTTCACCGTCAGTGTTTCCGCAAAGCGTCCATGCTCCTACATATGTGTGTGGTCGGGAGCGGGTGTGGGTCGGCGGTGGAGACTGCGCGGTGTGGAGAGCTCAGTACTCGCCGCGCCGACTCAAATTGAGCTGCAGAGGCACACACAGTCACGAGATCAGAAGGTCAACTCCGGGAGTTTTGTTTGCTGCCATTTCTCAAAGCGCCCTTTCCAGTATAAAGGCAAGAGCTGCCCTCTCGGTCAGCACAGACCCCACATGTGCCTCTTCGTGCAGCCGAGCCAGCAGGTCGGGAGTCAGCACGGCCAGCACTCGCTCCACCCCCTGCCAGCTGTCGCAGGACTTGAAGGAGTCCTCCACGCTCACGGCCTTGGTGGGGCCGCGCACGGTCACCGGGGTATCATCCTGGAACCGTGAATGGGTGGGAGACCTGGCGTCAGACGCCAATGATGTGAGAGGACCTCCACAGCGTACCATTACCAGCCCACCAGCACAGCCCGCGCCCCGCCCACCTTGCCCCAGCAGAGCCGGGACAGCATGCGAGCCAGGCGCTCCCCAAATGTGTCCACTAAGATGTGCAGCGGGATGGAGCGCAGGGCCTCTGCGCTGTGCACCCCCATCTCCTGAAGCTGCGCCTCCATTTTGTGGCCTATCAGGGTGGGGGTGGCGGCGGCGGTGGGCAGTGCCGCATGCTGCTATGAGACCTGAAATCCCCATGCCTGTGGCCGTCACATTCTGCTCCTTCCCCCGGGTGCATGCTACACCCCCACTCCCACCATGCATACCTATGCCTGGCAGCGCTCGGACCGGCAGGGGGCTGACAAACGCGGCGGCCTCCGGGGGGAGCAGGATGGTCTGGTCGTCGGGCTTGTGCAGACCCGACACGAGCTTGGCAAGGACCTTGTTGCAGGCAACGCCAGCCGAGGTCCGGATGCCCGCCTCCGCCTGCATATGGGGAGGGCGGCGAGGCATGGGATTGCGGGTTTCTTGCTGTGTGCCTGGTTCCTCAGGGAGAGACGGCTCGCGCACAGAGGCCCAGCTGGCTCTTGCGAGAACCGGGCGATCTGGGCCAGTCAGATCATACACTGCATCAAACAAGAATCCTTAAATCAACACCATTCTCCAGCCTGCCGACCTTGATGGCGGCTCGAATCTCCAGCGCCAGCCTCGACCCGGCCGCCAGGCGAGCCTGCCACCCGGTCCCGCTTTCTTCATTCTCGGGCGCGGCATCGCCCGCCGGCGGCGGAATGCACGGCACGGCACGCAGGTCCTGGACGCGATGCCGCGAGTCAGCCTCCACCCGCTGGCCGGCACGATGGACATGCCCCACATAAGCTGCCTCACTGGGTCCAGCAGGAATGACTCCGAGCGTGGCGGCCCTGGCGTGCAGGCCCGCTGCGCAGACCGCGGCCCGCCCCTCCACCTCTGCCCCGACGTCCACGAAGAGCTCATCCAGCCCCAGCAGCTCAGCTGGGCCAAAGCGGGAGGCCACCTCCAGCATCCTCCGGCTGGCGGCCCGGTAGGGGCCCAGGTCCTCACCGCTACAAGTGGGGCATTTTGAGTGAATGTTCTTTCAGGAGGAGGCCCTCCGGACCCTCGTCACAGGCCGGGACTGTGATTCAGGGCCCGTTAGAGAGTCAAGCCAGTGCATGCATGCTCTCCCCCACACACTCCCCACCTGGCGAGGACCAGGTTGGGGCAGAGGCGCTGCGCTTCCTGGATTCCCATCAGTTTGCGGACGCCAAACTCGCGCGCCACGTAGTTGCAGGTGACCACCAGGTACTTTTGCGTCACACCTGGAAGGGTGGCGGTGGTAGACTGAGGGGTGATGCTTGTGTTGGACCACGCATGGGCTGCAGTGACAGCAGGGAAGAGGTCCCAAGTCCACATCCTGCCAACTGCGTTCCCCTCACCCAGGGGTCTGCCCCGCAGGCTCGGATCCAGGAGCTCCTCGCACTGAGCATAGAAGCCGTCGGCGTCCAGGTGGACGATGACGCGGCCCGTGTCGGGCGGGGGCGGGGTAAGGCATGCGCTCATGGCTGGCAGGCTCGCTCACCACGCCATGCCCCCGTATTCAGCCGCATGGGACTTCGGGAATGTTGTCGGAGCCTGTGAACAGCTGAATAGATCTGAGTAATCTTGGTGTCCCTATTTAATGAAATGTAGTGAGGACTTGGGCGTCTCGAGCTCCCGCAAGATCACTTCCCGGGCACCTCCTGGGAGCGCCCACCCGCCGCTCGAGGAATGGAGTTTGGTGATACCATGAAAATAAGGCTGGGCGCGGTATCATCAACGCGCGCGTCGACAGATTGAGGCTCCCCTCTCTTGCGCCGCGGGGGACGGTATGGTGCCACCCCAGCGATGTGCTGCGATGGGGTGTTGATGATGGCATACCCCAATACCGCACCTCAACCCCCCCGGTAAAAGGTCTCTGCCCATGCCCAGCAGGAGATTTTGTGAGTCAAACGGCCCAGGTGATAAAAGGCTTGAGGATGTGGTGACGTCAAGGAGAAAAATCGGTTACACGTCGCCCAAACCTAGCGTGTGGCATGAACCCTTGGCCATGGCGCCATCAAAACCCAAAAACGAGCGTGCAAGTAGGATCACACGATAAAATGTCTCTCAGGGAACAGGTGCATCAGGCACGGCTCGACCAGGCGAGGCTCCCCAGCATGGCCACGCCTGGGGCGTGCGCGCCGTCACCCACTCACACCCATGCGCCTCCCTCCCCCCACACCCCCCCTTCCCCGCTGCGACCCCCCCTCCTCCTCAGCAGGCGCCCCCTCACAGGCGCGCCCGCCGCAGCTCCTCCTTGGCCACGGTCTCCAGGTGCACCACGTCCGGCCCGTCAGCCAAGCGCAGCGTGCGTGCGTTGGCCCAGAGGTGGGCCAGGGGCGTGACGTCGCTGACCCCGGCGCCGCCGTGCAGCTGCACGGCGCGGTCGATGACGCGCAGCGCGGCGGCGGGCGCCAGCACCTTGGCCGCCGCGATCTTGACCCGCGCCTCGACGTTGCCGTCGCGGTCCAGCGCGCGCGCGGCCTCCAGCACCACCAGGCGTGCGGCGTCCAGCTCGAGGCGGGAGCGGGCCAGGTCCAGGCGCACCGCCTGGTGTTCGCGCAGGCGGCGGCCAAAGGCGGTGCGGGAGCCTGCGCGCGCGCGCGCGCACTCCAGCGCGCGCTCGCCGTTGCCGATCAGGCGCATGCAGTGGTGCAGGCGGCCGGGGCCCAGCCGCCCCTGCGCGATCTCGAAGCCGCGGCCCTCGCCCAGCAGCATGCTCTCGCCGGCGGGGACGACCACATTCTCGAACCGCATTTCCGCGTGCCCGTGCGGCGCATCATCGAAGCCGTACACCGGCAGCGCGCGCACCACGGTCACCCCGGGCGCGTCGGCCGGCACCAGCACCATGCTCTGCTGGCGGTGGGGCGCCGCGCTGGGGTCACTCTTGCCCATGAACACGATGACCCGGCAGCGCGGGTCGGGGGCGCCCGAGGTCCACCACTTGGCGCCGTTGAGCACGAGGTCGGTGCCGCGCCGCTCGATGCGCGCCTGGATGTTGGTGGCGTCCGAGGAGGCCACGTCCGGCTCCGTCATGGCAAAGGCCGACCGGATCTCGCCGCGCAGCAGGGGCAGCAGCCAGCGCTCCTGCTGCTCCCGCGTCCCGTACCGCGCCAGCACCTGGCAGGGTGTGGGGTGTTGGGTTGTGGTGGGGGTGAGGGAGTGAGCAAAGGGAGACTTCTCGCGAGGGGACACTGGGAACCGCGCCTCCCCATCGGCGGCCCCCTCCTCTCCAGCCAACGCCAGCCATGCCGCAGCCCACCTTACATCATCTCCCCCCCACACACACACCGCGACTCCTGCCCACCTCCATGTTTCCGGTGTCGGGGGCAGAGCAGTTGAACACCTCCGGGCCCGCCAGGGAGCGGGCCATGGCCTCGGCGCAGTGTGCGTACTCCAGGTTGCTCAGCCCCGGGCCGAGCAGCAGCGCGGCCTCGGCGCCGCTCACCCCCACGCCGCGCATCAGCGGCGCCAGCTTAACGCGCATGTCGGCCGGGATCCAGAGGTTCCACAGGCCCTGGCGCCGCGCCTCAGCCTTCAGCCCCTCCAGGCACGGGTGCGGCGTCCAGCGCTGGTCGCTGTGCGCACGTGCATCGATGGCGCCCTCCATGGGCACCACCCGCTGGTCGATGAAGCGCGCAATGGCGTCCAGCAGCGGCTGGACGCGGGCCGAGGGCTGCAGCCCTGCGGCGTCCGGCGCGGCCGCCGCGCCGGCCAGGCGCAGGCCCGCGCCGGCCAGCCGGCGCACCACCGCCGAGTCGCCCACCGCGGCGGCGCGGAGGGAGGAGGCGTTGCCAGCCGCCGCGCGCGCGCCCACGCCCGCCAGGATGGCGGCCGCGCGGAACGTGGACAGCGCCAGGTAGAAGTGCCACTCGGCCTTGGGTGGGACGGGGATGCGCCGCGCCGCGCAGTACCTCTCCAGGTACTGCGCCTCGGAGGGGATGCCCAGGGGGAGGGGCTTGGGCAGCGGGGCCAGGCCAGGGGTGCCCTGCGTTGGGGTGTTTGGGGCATGTGTGTGTGTTTTTGTGGTGGGAGGTGGCGGTCCATGACCGACAGAGCGTCACGGAGAGCATGCATCAGCTGGTGCACACAAGCGCCACTGTTCGATGTGCATGCCCCCCTCTTCTCCTCCCTGCCAGGTCCATCAATGGCCATCCAGCACTTCACAGTTCCCTCTCCACACAGCCGCCTACCTGGGGCAGGTGGTAGGCCAGGCAGTTGTATGCCAGGTCGGAGAAGGGGTCGCCGAGGGTGGACAGCTCCCAGTCCAGGACTGCCAGCACCTTGCCCGACGAGTCCAGCACCAGATTGTCCAGCCTGGGCAGGGCAGGGCAAAGAGGGGTGAGAGGATGTCATCGCCGCGCTTGCCAGCCTCATCACTCCCAGTCCACTCATCCACTCGCCTGAAGTCGCCGTGCGTGATGCGGGTGCGGGAGGGGTCTGCGTCTGCGGCGGGGATGTTCTCGCTGAGCCACTCGCTCAGGGCCACCATCTCGGGCAGCGCCGACTCGCCAGGCTGTCGTCGGGCTGGTGGGGGTGGGTCAGATGTCATCGTGCAAGCAAGCGCTGGGCGGTGCTTGAAGATGGGGCCCAGGCATCCAAGCTCAAGCCCCCCCCTGGACTCAACGAGACAGAGCCAGCGACGCACCAGGATCGACTGCTGGTACTGCGCACTCCAGCGCTTCACCTGGCGGGCGCAGTACCCGCCCGCACGGCCAAAGTCTTCGAGCCCCAGGCTGACTGGGTCCAGGCTGTGCAGCGCCGCCAGCGTCTCTGCCATGGCCTGGAGGGATGGGGAGAGAAGGCTTCATCACCGAGGCGAGGGAGCGAAAACTGGGTGTGCAGCTGTGCACCGCCCCTGGGCCTGCATCCGCCATTGCTCTGCCGCCGGTGCACGGCCTCATAGCAGAACCAGCCAGCAGGCCACCCTGTGCGGGCTGTGGACAATGTGCAGGATCCCTGCCAGCCACCCACCTGGTACACAGTGCTGCGGTGCTCGGGAGGGGCGCTCTCCATGCCAGGGTTCTCGTAGATGTGACCCTGGACGTGCTCCATGATGTAGAAGGGCGTGCCCAGCACCGACGGGTCATTACACATGGCCATCTGTTGGAATGTGTTTTGGTACAGGACAGGATCAGGGTGAAGGGGAAGGGCCTTGGTACAGCTCAAGAGCAGGTGACAGCGCGGCACTCCCACTTCGCGCCCTCATTGGCCACGGCAGTAACACAACAAGATCAATTCATCAGTGACATACTCCTCTGACCTCTCGATCCCCTCCTCACCATGCGTGGCACGGGCACTGGGGTGTTTGCCAGCCTGGACATGATGAGGTGCTCACGATCCACGGCATGCGCAGACTGCAGCACTTTGCCGGGAGGCTGCTTGCGCAGGACAAAGCGCTGTCCGCCGGCCTGAGCATTTCGAGGGATGAAGGATTGGAGTGCGGGTAGCCAACGGATGGCAAGGGTGGGTGTCTCGAATGATGTGAAAGACAGCAGCCTACCCTGCCAGGCGAGAGGACCTTCACCAGCCATCTGCCTTCTCAGGAAGTATTCGAATAATGCGAAACCCAAACAGGGCTTTACCTTGAGGAAGTATGTTGGGTTGCTCTGACCGTGGGAGAACTGTGATATCTCCAGGGGACCTGCCGGCGCTTTGCTTCCCAATGTCTTCCGGAGGTAGGCTGACAGGGCAGCCTGCGGTGTGGGGAGGGGGACCATGTCGTGAGATGCCGTGATCACGGGACACGGCGATCCCGCGAGAGGGTAATTCATGCCCGTGAAAATCTAATATCTCACCTCGTCCAACCTCATCGCTGGGCTGACGGCGCGCAGGGCGCTAGATGTGTCGAGGACCATGATGGGAGACAGGGTCACGGGGTCCCCCAGGGATTGAGGCTTCAGGCCAGGTTTCGGTCAGCACGGGACTCAAGTAGGTGACGATCGGATAGTTTTTAAGTACATTCGGATGTATGTGTGCTGGGTTGGCCAAGGTCTGACATTGTATAATGTCTCGGATGAATTTGCATAAGAGCGCTGACGTGCATGGTCCGGACATTGTCGCGCGCGCGCTCGAATAAACTATTCCTCGTCCTCCCGACAGTGCACCCCTGATTGCTATTAGGAATGCACGCATATAGATTCATAAGGAGTCCACTTCAAGAAAACCCTACTCATTAGCAACCGGGTCCTTTGGGGGCCCAGGGCGTGTCGCACAAGGCGCCACCTGCCATGGTGGACCGGTGCGGTGAGGAGGGGCTGGTACCCCTGAGCCAGATCGCCAACGACTATTTTGATGCCACCGCACCGCGCGTGACGGGTCCAACCAGCTTCGCGGGAGGGTTGCGGCCCCTTCAGCCCCCGGCCGCCCGCACACCTCCCACTGTCCCTCCCCCCCGCCATGGTAAGCTCTTCAACGACCCGGTGCACTCCGCCTTCCGCCTCGGACCTGCCTGCACCGACATCATAGACTCGCGGCAGTTTCAGAGACTGCGGCGCCTGAAGCAGCTGGGCCTGACCTACCATGTGTACCCCGGCGCCTGCCACAACCGCTTCGAGCACAGCCTGGGCGTCGCCCACCTCGCCTACCGCTTTGCCCGCCACATCCAGACCATCCAGGGCGACGAGCTGGATGTGGAGCAGCGGGACCTGCGCATTGTGGAGCTGGCGGGTGGGTGTATGTGTGGTGGGCAGCGCTCAGTGAGACCTTGTGAAACATCAAGAGGCGCATTGATGTGGTGTCCTTTGTATCCAGTCCCACGCCATCATCCATACCACATCTCCAGGCATGCCACATCTCTCCCACCCCACCAACCCAACCCCAGGCCTGTGCCATGATCTGGGTCATGGACCCTTCAGCCACGTGTTTGACCGCGGGTTTCTGGCGGCCAAGGGCATCACCGACTGGTGAGGGGCCTGGACAGGTTTCGGGCCAGCGAATGCATGGGAGATGTGCTTGCTGTGTACACCCTGTGATGAGCCTGGCCATGCGCACCCAGCACTGCATGACCAGCTTTGTCACGGGCCTCACCGCCTGCCTGCACTGACAAACACACGCATTCGCAAACCTGCCCACTCTCTGGCTCCCCTCCTGGCAGGGACCACGAGGCCATGTCTGGCGCCATGCTGGACCACATCATCGACACCAAGCACCTGGACACCATCCCCGCCGAGGACGTGCGCAGCGTGCAGAGCATGATCACGGCCGCGCATGGCGGGGTTGGAGCAGGGGCCGCGCCGCGCCGCGAGAAGCTTTGGTTGCACGAGATCGTGGCCAATGGCCGCAACAGCATCGATGTGGACAAGTTCGACTACCTGGCCAGGGACTCCCTGTACTGCGGGGTGAAGCTGTCCTACGACTTCAACCGGGTCATGCAGTTCAGCAAGGTGGGCGGTGTTGTGAGGTGTTGAAGGTGGGGGGGGGGGGTGATTGTCGGCAATGAATGTCGGCCTGCGACCCAACATCGTATGAAACACAGCAAGCCGGGCGGTGGGCAAGGCGCTGCAGGCCCTCATGAGACATCTTGGAACCCCGAAAGGCTGAAGAGTGCGCCAACCTGATGAGCAGTGCTGAGACGGAAGCTTTGCGACGGGGATCCGATCGCAAGCCAACCCCACTCCTTTGCACGCTCCCTCTCCATTCAGGTCATCGATGATGAGATCTGCTACCGCTACTCGGAGTACATGAACCTGCATGAGCTGTTCCACTCCCGGGCCATCATGCACCGCCAAGTCTACACCCACAAGTGTGTGTGGTTGGGGGAAAGGAATGTGCCCAGCGCTGCAGGGGGGGGGGGCACTGCTGGGTCCATGCCAACTCATGCTGTCAACACACCAGCACCATTTCCCTGCAACACATCTTGACACCGCCAGGAAGGCCAAGGCAATCGAACTCATGGTCGTGGATGCGCTGCTGGAGAGCGACGCCGCCCTGAAGCTCTCCGACCGGATCTGGGACCCCGCAGAATTCAGCCTCATGGACGACTCCATCTTGGACGTGAGTGGAGAGCTGCGCTGGGGTGCTGGTTGCCCGAACGCGGGCACTGCGTGTCTCGCGCATGCTTCCCCACCTTCAGTCTTCCACCCCACCCTCACCCCTTACACCCCTGCGCAGTGGGTGGAGAACTACCGGCTCTTCGGAAACCTGTTCACCGTGGAGGACGAGAACATTTGTGCCATCGAGAGGGCGCAGGTGCTATGCGAGGGGGTTGTGATGGGCGTTGCGCACACACATCCCGCTGGGACTTTGCTCGGAAATCCAGCCGCACCACCCCCTCACAACATGTGGACGCAGGCCCTGATCGACCGCCTGCGTCGACGAGACCTCTACAAATTCTGCAACGAGGCTCTCATCCCAGCTGTGAGTCCTGGCTGTCTGTTCTCCTCACACTCGCGCAACATGCCCCAGAGCATGGGTCTGCATGGTTCAGCCTGGACGGCGATGCTGTCTTCTCACTGTGGCAGAGTATGTTTGGAAGTGCCGGGCTGCCTACTCCAGGCCGACCCTCAGGCCGCAGAGCCCCACGAGTCACCCTGCCCCGAGACTCGCACCCCCGCAGGAGGATGTTGAGCGGGGCCAGTGGGTCCCCCCCACCGCGGCAGACGTGGTGAACTCGTATCGTGGCTCGGGTGTGCGCATGCGGCCGGAGGACATAGTCGTCCAGGTGAGGTCGGCCTGAGGGCAGGGACCCCTGGTTTTGCATCACGGGCGGAGGGCAGGCCCCCAGAGTCTGCACGCTCCAGATTTGTGGCCGGCCCACCCCTGGCTCCTGCGGGGCATCGAGCACCGATCCCCATCCCAGTGACACCCTGTCCATCCCACGTCCCCCGCAGGAGAACCGGATCAACTTCTCCATGCGCAATCTGAATCCGTTGGACAGCGTCCACTTCTTCGACTCCCTGGAGTCCACGCAGAAACGGGTGCTGCGGACCAACCAGATCAGCTCCATGGTCGCCCCTGTCTTCCAGGTGCGCCGCCAGGCCTGGGGACACACGATCCGGGATGGGATCGAGGGAGAGGCTTCGGGACGACAAAACCGACATGCGGGGGCCGTCCTCCGGATCGGCCGCACAGATTTCGTTGAGCAATGGCTGGGCATCCAGAGGGAAGATGCTCAGCCAGCACTCAGCGCCCCTGAGTGCCCAGGCACACCCCCTGAGTACACACCCGCGCCGGTCGCAGGAAAACACACTCCGTGTCTACTCCAAGAACAGTGCGCCGGAGGTGGTGCAGGCGGTGCAGGATGCTTATGACGCCTGGCTGGTGAAGCGATTTGGGGGCAAGGTGCAGACACTTACGCCCTCCAAGGCACCCCGACCCGCCCGATGCGACACGGCACCCTCCGAGGACCTGCACCCAGCCGTTAAGAGGTTGCGGGCAGACTTTGAGAGCCCCACACTTTGATTTGAGAGGCATGGGCGCTCTGGATGGCCGAAGCCACCTTCTTGTCCACCTGCTTCAATTCCAACACTGCACTCCTTCCCCATTCAATGGATCCGCACTGAATCTCCTTCTGGCATAGGACATCTGTACTTTGTAATCCCCCTCCCTGCCTGTGTCGGCATTTTGCTATGGCTGCAATGACATGGGTACCGGCACAAGCATCAAGGGGAGGGGCACAGAGCATCGGATGTCAGCAGTCTACCAGAACATGTCGTCAGCGGTGCCCGTCACCAGGAAGCCGGCCAGAAACTGACAAGAAAGGGGGAGGGTTGGTCAGTGAGGAAAGCACTGGGAGCCGTGGCATGCGCTCAGGACAGCCACTCCCACAAGCACCAGGGGCAACCATGCTGTCTTGTCTTACACCCTTCCAGCCCAGCACACCTGGAGAATGAAGAAGCCGACCAGCGGCGTCAGGTCAATGGTACCCAGCAGCGGGGGGACAAGGCCGCTGAAGAGCTTCAGGTATGGGTCGGTGACCTGCCTCAGAGCCAGCCAGGGCTGCTGGTCCCACCACGTGAAGGTGGGGAACCAGCTCAGCAGCACTCGCAGGAAGAGGAGCAGCAGGTACAACTGCATGGGAGGTGGTTATTGGGAACAAACTCAGACCTTGAAGCAGGTCGGCATGCATGTGGGGTTTGCACCATGCACAGGCAGGAACAGCCTTTACAGCATGTTCTTTTACCCAGCACGACCACCAATCCCCGCTCTGTGCGCGCACCTTGATGAAACTCGCCACCGCCTTGGTCATGACGAGGAGGGAGCCCGCGCTCCCAGACACGGCGGCAAAGGGCGCAAGGAGGGTGAGAAGCTTCATCTGCTTCACGGAGGTCCTGATCTGCTGGCTTACATCCTGTATGCAACCGCATATGGGAGAAGGGCCTTGAGTGCGGGTATGCGAAGGGACGAAAAGATCGCATGGAGCACCCACCCACACACGCACCTCTGGAGTTGCGGATTGGGCCTTCTGGATGCTGGCAAGCCAGGCCCCGGTCAGCCTGCAACGCACAGCTCCGAACGCATTGGATACAAGACGCACTGCATCGCCACTAAGAGCAGTGGCGCTACTGGCCTGGACCGGCGAATATCCGCGCGTTCTGGAGGCTCCAAATGCCCGACAAGGCTGGGAACGGGTCCGGCCAACACCGGCTTGTAGACCGGTCGTCAGCCTCGCTGGACGCACACTTGTCCCGCAATACATGGCAAGCCCTTTTTTAAACGAGTAATCCAGGAGTGGTGGTACACGCATCGTGGTGCTTCACATGCACAATGGGAGCGATGGCATCCGATCATGCGGAGCATGCGGTGCTGTGCCAGGCTACGCTCAGCTTGTAAACAGTCAATCACAGCAAGATGCTAGGATAATTATAAGACTGCGACATATGCAGCATGCAATGTCGGTGACTCCGACGACCTTGGCACGCGCCACGAGCAGCAGCAAGTCCTGCCTGGCAGGTCGCGCTCCGACCACCTCTTCCGGACCTGTGCGCGTCCTGTCGACCTGCGGTGTACACAGTCCGACACACCGTCTAAAACATGCAACCAATGCTGCTCGCGAAGCTCGTATGGGCCCGGGTCCTCCAAAGGTAAGATTACTCGGCAATGCTCTGCCCTGGAGTCAGGCGACCTGAGTCACCCCTGGAGCATGGGCCAAACTCACGAGCCCGCCGTTCAAACCCCCAACAGGCGCGGCAGACCGTGGTTTGCGGGGCAGGCGGACTAACGCCCACCAGACATGCTGTCTTGCACGACTTCTGCATGGTCCTGCCCGCCGGCGGTCTCCTCCTCGCCGCCGGCGTCGCCGGCCTCCTGGCTGGCTCCGGCAGGGGCGCCGCGGTCGTGGCATGGGGAGGGGTAGCGGAGCTGCTCCTCGCCGCCATGAGCTTGAAAGCCTGGAAGAAGGGACGCCGCTCAGTTGGGGCCGCCATCACCTCCCTGCAAACAGGTGCGCTGCGGAAATCGAACAGAAGAGTTGTTAACATGGCCTGTGCCATGCTGCATGCCCTGCAGCAGCGAGTCACTCTGTCGCCCCGCCACTCCATTGTCGCAGGCATCGCTGCATTCCTCTCGCTGCGGCTCTATCGTGTCTTCCTAGCCTCCGCCAAGCCCGCCGCCCGCATTGTGCATGGCGTGCTCCTGGCAATCGCAGGCTCGCTCCTCGTTTTCCTGGTGTACAACCTGCTTGCAGGGGGGAACCCACCGAAGCGTGCTCAGCCTGGCGAGGAGCCCTGACCGGCACAACGAGCCTGCGAGCATGCAGCTTCAGACCCCCTGATCTCCGCAGACTGCCCTGCTGATGGACCCAGACCCTCCTCTGACTCCAAGTGACGCAGTGCCCGTTATACAAATGAGATGCATGTACAGCAGACACGGAGATTGGGAAGGACAGATGTAGGAAGACTGGTCACGGCGGCCGTCATGTCCCGGTACTACCAACTCCGAGAGACACCACCGCCCGATCCGGTGAGGTTACCACCTCTCCCCCTCTCTACAAAGTAAGGCAATGGGGAACAATCAATCCCCGGTTCATTTAGACACCTACCTGCATCGCAAAGAGATCACCATGGAAAGGTGCTTCCCCAGGTGATGAGTCGCCACCTGGCTGAGCACCTTTCGACTCCCGGCGCATGGCAAGCTACTACCATGAGGCGCGCGCCCAGGCCAGGGCCCTCAAGGATCGCACCACGGCAAATAAAGCCCGTTCAGAACGACGACTGACGGACGAGGAGGCGCAGGTGAGGGACTGGATATAACACCCTCAGCCTGGTCGCAGCTCCTGAGTGCGATGGGCTGGATGATTCCACCACATCCGGGCATTGCTTCAAGCAAACCCTGTGCACCCTGTCGCCGACCCATCTCCACACAGAGGGAGGACCCCGTGCATGCCCTCAGGCTCAGGGGTCATGCCTGCGCCGTGCCGGGCGATAGCAGGACGTGCTGCGCAGCTGACCTGGCGCAGGGCTCGGTCCAGCTCCCAGGCGGCGCACCCGGGGAAGATGTGGACCGCTTTGACGCCCGCATGCTGCTGGACCCGGCGGAGCTGGCGGCGGCGGGCCCCGCGCCGGGAGGCGCGGGGCGGGGCCCGGCCGACACCGAGCTGGAGGAGCAGCTGGCGTTCGAGTCCTACCGCGACGTCATCCGGTGGGCCTGCCAGGGCCTGGCGCCCCACGAGGGCCTGGCCCACGCGGCGCAGGAGGACGTTGCCATCCGCACGGCGCAGCGACGCGCCGCGCTGGGCCTGGCGGCGGGGATGCGGGGGGGCGGGGGACCTGCGGGCCGTGACCCTGGATACGCGGCGGGGGGGCTTGGCCACGACGCCCCCACCGACGGGGACAGGGTTAGCGCGTCAGAGGGGAGCGGGGATGAGGGGGGAGGCGAGGACCCCGGCGCCGACGTGCGAATGGACGCGCTGGCGCGCGCCTACGGCGTCGCGGACTTCTCAGCCATGCTGCGCTGGGCCGTGCGGCGTGAGGCGGCGGCCGCGGCGGCCGGCCTGTCGGCGCGCCTGGCCCCGCGTGGGCCGGCCGGCGGCTGGGCCGCGCGCAAGCGGGCGCTGAGGCTGCGCGCCCCTGCGGGGCAGGACGGGTGCTCTGAGGGGGCCGGCACCCATGCGGGCAGCCTGGACTGGATCCCGGTGCAGCAGGCGGTGGAGGTGGGGTTGCGCCCGTGCCTCAGTGGGGTGGGGTTACGCCCCGGACCCTCGCTGCGGGGGCAGGCACGGGACCGTGACGTCGGCGCACGGGCGGGGGCGCAGGGGCCGACAGCCCTGCCGGGGTCCCAAACTGCGCCCCAGGCGCACCAGCAGTCTCCTGGCCCGGCTCTGCCGCCCGCCAGGGAGACACCCAAGGAGCGCCTGCAGCGTCTCATGGCGGCGCAGCTAGGGAAGAAGATCCACCAGGATGCGGCGGCCCAGGCCCTGCGCCGGAGTCAGGTGATGGTGCACCTGCGTGCCCGTGGCGTGGGATGACAGCGCGCCGCCCCATGCAGGGAGCGTGCGATGAGCTGCCGGCAAGTGTTCGGCTGGGGCGGCGCTTGATCCGATGCAGGCCTGGGACTTCCAGGGGGCCCCTCCCCCATAAGCTCTCAGACTCCACCTGCCCGCCTCCCTCCGACTCCTGTGCAGGAGGTCCGCGAGGCAGCTGCTCTTTCAGCGGCCCATGCTTCCCAGGCCCCCCGCCGGGCTGGGGCAGGCGGGAATGCAGATCCAAGCGGCCACAGGTACTGTTTTGGGAATGTGTTGGGCTCGCCAGGATGGAGCTGCGAGGCTGAGTGTTGCAGCATGCTGCAACAGCGTGGAGTTCAAGGCACTGCGCATGGGAAGGAACGAGGAAATCTTGCTATGCATGAGTGTACTCCTGACAATTGACAAAGACATTAAGTCATGCACCTGCGTGGCCTTGAGCTGGCGGTGTTTTGTGGGACGAGACATGTCGTGTGAGCCGCCCCGCCCCTGCACTCTGCGCATGCCTTCGCCTCTGCATGCACCAAGCGCACTGCCATGACGTGATGGGCCCGGCGGAGTGGCTGCGCTGACACACACCGCCAGACTCAACCCCTTCAACCCCCTTTGGCACGCTCATGCACAGGAAACGGCGGGGTGGGTCCCGCAGCCGGTCCCGGGATCCTCCCCGCCGCTGTGGAGAGAGAAACAGACGCTCACCTCCTCACGGCAGCGAGGACGAGCGTCGATGTCGGTAGCAGGGGGCGGGTGGACGAGGAATATTGCAGGGCGTATTTGTGGACAGTCCCTGTCTGCCAATCTGAACCTTGCGATCGAGGAGCCTGTGTCCGCTGAATTCAAATGTCTGGCAACAGGCTGTCTGCTCTGTGAGGACAACGGTTGTAAGGCTGCGCCTTTATCGAGATTGCAAAAGGAGTGTCATACACGAGTCAGAATCCTGCGCACCACGCCGTGCAAGGCACGCGGCAGGACCTGGGTTTGACTGGACCGCACAGACAATGGGGCCTGGCCCGGCCGCCACGCTGGCAGGCCCAGCTGCGCCGTGCCACGTCAGCATGAACATCGCATGTCATTTAGTTTCTTTTCGTGGCGCCTTGCCTGAGCCATAAGTCTGCATCGGGTCATGGGAGGGTGAGTAAGGGGGCCACCGGCGTGACCCTTGGATCCTCCAAGACCAGCACAGGTCAGTTTGTCAGCTCTCAGACAAATCAGCGCAGGGAAGGGAGTGGTACAAGTGCTGTACAGGACAGTATCCCCACCCAACACCCCCGATGCCCAAGAGGCAAGAGCGAACCTCACCTTCTTGCCCCATGAGAAAGGCAGATACCGGTACTTGACCATGTGCAGGATCTGCTTCTTCATGGTGACGAAGAAGAGCACAAACCAGTAGAGCACCAGGATCGGCCAGAAGACGGGGATGTCAAACGCTGCGAAGAAGGTGGCAGCAAAACCCAGGAGCAGCGACCGGATGCTCGCATACCTGGAAAGAGCAAGGCACATAGGGGTGTGAATTAGAAGTTTGGGGGGCATGGTCGGGATGCTACCCATGGGAGCACTGCTGAGCCACTCGGAGTGCCTTTGCGATGCGAGTGCAGAGTCTGCCTCGTCAGTAATCCCGCCCTGTCCGCATCACGGCAGCATGGAGGGCTCTGAGTTCGAATACTGAGTCGTCCCTGATGCGAGCGAGCAGAATGCCCGATGATCCCCCAAGCAGCCAGCTCACCAGGCTTTGAACTCCGGCAGTTTGCGCACAAAGGGCCTAAACTCCTCGTCAGACTTGGAAGGGAGCGTTGGGCCCTCCAGCTCGGGATCCACTTGGGGAGTGAGGAATCCCAGCAGCAGATTCAAGTTGTAGATGCCAAGCGCATACGATACAATGTAGAACCTGTGGCATGGGCGCCAAGGAGGGGGAAAGGTTCTGTAAGCCGGCCGGTGGGCGGGAGGCGCGTCCCAACCAAAACAAAAATCCAGTCTCAGCGCCCCCAGTGCAACTCCCTCTGGGTGGCGGGGCAGGGACGCTCACCCTTCTAGATTGAAGACCCTGATGGCGTACACGACGCACACAAAAGCCCATGCCAGCCACCGGTAGAGGACATGAGGCGTGGTGCGGTCCAGGATCGTCTGCGAGGGAAGACGGATCGACACAGTGTCAATGCTCGAAGGAACAATTCAATGTCCCCCCTGCTCATTAAATCTTAATGTGCTGCCAACTGCAGTACCTGGGCTCGCCGTTGAAGCTGGCGTGCCGCCTGTATGGGCGCAGGTTCCGGGCTGGCCTGACCGTTCGCAGCACCTCCATTCAGCATCACTGCCGAGGAGTGTGATCCAGTCCCCAATCAAGACGCTTTGCAAGTTTGCAGCTGCTCCTGAAAGCTGGAGTGGAGGGCAAGAGTGCCAGGAAAGACAGGCTGCACCAAGGAGTGAGGCGCTTGCTTGGTCTGTCACGCACAGCGTCGGGGCAGCAGCGCTGAATTTGGGATAGCGAGAAGTTTTGAGAAGTGGTTATTCACTGCAGAGGATGGCAACGGCACACTTTTGGAGCTCTGTACGAAGGGACCCGGTTCTGTTAGCGCGCGGTGGAAATCCCGGGTGTTGGGACTGGGAGTTTGGAAAGGGGAGATGCTGGACGAACGGTGATCAAGGCGGCATCAGCACATCTTGCTTTCCCTCTGCAAGTGACTCCACTGTTTTGTCAGCTGAGAATCTGGGTGACTCAACGCATAGGGAGGTCGGTTCGCTGCTTGCCACCAACTTGGTCAAGCATGTGGAGTGCCTCAGACATCCTTCACGTCTCAACCCAATCCACTGAGGTCTGCCGACCTTGGACAACGAACATTTCCCTGGTCCTTTTGAACTGCAGTTGTTTGGCAAGGCTCCAGGCAAAACTTGCGGAATACTGCTGGTCGTATCTCTCTGTGTACGGAGATTCCTTGCTGCAAATCTGAGTCAACCAACCGCATTGCGGTGACGTTGTCGCCCTGCCTGCATTCCGGGCTCCCGCTGCTCCCAACAGAACCTCGAAGAAGAGTGCGGCAAGCCCAAAAGACGCATAGACCCCGTGTAACCACTGTTCCATCGCTGTTTGCCTGGGTCTGGTTGTATCAATCAGCACTCGGATGAAATTGCAATATTGGTCATGGTGAGTGTGGTGCACTTGGAAGGGGCTACTGCAGTCCATTCCCCCGTGTGCAAAACAGTACTTGGCAATGGAAGGGTAGTCGTCGCACAGTGTTTCGGATGGAGGGTCCCGTGATATCATGAGGGGGCTGAAACTTCTTGTCAAAAAGTGGGAGCGAACGCTGCATAGGGAGAGGCATTGTATCTCTGCACGAAGGAGGGACCCAAGCCTCCTTGGGGTTCCTGGTGAGACCGCCACCCCAGGGCAAAGGTTCCATTGTCCCCTGCACATCACGCCGCCGGTGGCTGTGCCGGGAAAGGGGCGATGTCCACAATCCGGGACTGGAAGAAGCGTTGAGTGGCAGTGTCGCCCGAGGCTTGGCACGTGCCGGTGGCAACCGCAGACCTGAGGGTGTTGGTGCAGGTCACCTCCAGGCTGCTGGAGGTGCAGTCGGCAAAATACTTTTCGCCGTTCAGGTTGTAGACCAGGGTCATTCTCGGGACGCTCTCCACCAGGGTGAGGCTGGCCTCGCACTTGATGTGATCGGCGTCCACCACGTCGCAGTATGCGTGGTTGAGCACCATGTTGGCGGGGGGGGCGGGGGCGGCGAGGGGGTGGGCACGATTGCCAGGACGTTGGACTCCACCAGGTCGCCCTGCTGGTTGTGGGCGGTGGCGTAGGCGGACCCGACGGCGGTGGGAGAGTCCACGCTGCCCCGGAAGGCGACCCGGTTGTCATGGGGCAGCACATCCAGGAAGCGGAGGTTGCGGCCCAGGCGCAGAACCAGGGTGACTCTGGGGACCATGGCAGCGGTGGTGACCACCCCCTCGCAGACCACCTCGGTGGGGCTGGTGGAGGTGCACATGATGGAGTCCAGGGTCATGAAGGGGGAGGGGTCGGAGCCGGCCTGCACTGGATGAGGGGGCAAGGAGTTGGGATGGGGGCGCGTGTGCCCTCCCACAGGCACGTCACATCCTCGAGGGGCTGGGGCCGGCACAAGGATGTCTGGTCCTACCTCTGTGAGGAGGTGGCGCGCGGCGGCAATGCCCGAGATTCCCACGAGCATCACGACGAAGCAGAGGGCCCCTTGTGCACGCATTCTGGAGTGGATGAGAGCTGGAAATGGAAGTGCCTGGGGCTTAATTTGTTGCTGCTCCGGAGTAAGCGGCCGATGGTGCCGTGCTCTCGCCTTTTGGTGCACGCCTTGTCAGGTCGGAAGCACAGGATATAAACGAGAATTAAGAAGTGATCACTGGGTCTGCCTCGTCTGTGTTTCGAGTGACTCTGAATAGCCGCGTATGTTAAGGCCTCCTGGGTGCGCACTGCATATAAAGAGGAGTGCCCTGCCGCGCGCGGTGTCCGGGCCGCGTTGCAGGTGGCGTACGGGAGGCGGCCCTCGATCCGGCGTCTGCCACGTTTTGGGGAGTAAGCTTTGAAACCTCTGTCTACAGCGACTAGTGCGACAAATGGATTGTTAATCCTCCAGGTAAATCCCGAGGTAAAGATGGCCGGTGTTTACCATTGCCGGAACCCAAGTCGTTGCCCTAGCACGGGGCAGACATTCTAGTCTAGTCCAATGGAATGATCTCGACTGCCTTGTCTATGAAGACCCAGCGCATGACGTGCTCCTCCATTATCCTTAGTGCATTTGCATGAAACTTATCATTTCCGCAGTCTCCCGTTCAGCCCTTACGACCTCGACGCCGGTGTGCCACTGATCCCTGTAACACCGATGCATCATCCCACTATGCCTATACCAGCGACATCCTGGACATATTATAAGATCTCTCTACTGTTCACGCCGGGTCTCAGGGCCTCGAATTAGAGTAAATGTGCACCACGAGCTCCCAGATGTCCGTGGGGTACCGCAAAAAAATTCTCAAACCTCCAAAGTATGCCGCGACAAATTCAGTCTGCTACATCTACCTACCGCTCCATCTAATAGCAGGTAAAAGGAATAATATCACAAATCCTCGCTCTGAACAGAGTCGGTCAGGGTCCGCTCTCTAGGTGCCTCTAACACAGAGCCTTGGGCGCAGGCGCGAAGCCATGCAGGGGATGAGGCCATGGGCATTTTGCCTGGATGAAAGGAGCTCCAGCGCCCGAGATGCCAAGATGGTTGTATATGTATACCACATGAAAGAAAATAAAGAATGTTTGATCGATTGTAGGCGGTGCTCTTCGACCTCGCCCCCGGCACTGGGATAGCTTTGCTGCCCACGTCGGGGTCCGATCCCCCCGCCATGCTGAATGGTTCCGGACGGCTGTGCCTCAGGTACGCCATGCCATCATGTAGGAAACGTTTCCTAGTAGTCCATGCACTCGCCTGTCGCTGCCATGCCAGAGGGCCCCATCCCTCCTCCGCAGGCCTTTTCGGGGGACAGTGCTCCACCCTCGCATGCTCTGGGCGAGGGCAGCGCACTCCGGGCCGGAAGACGCCCTGCTGTCCTCCCCCCGCCTCAACAAGACGCGGCTGATGCAGGAGAAGGTGGCAAACCTCCGCCAGACCTGCCTGAGGGTGGGCCTCCCCGCTTCGGGCACCAAGCCGCAGATCGTGGAGCGCCTTCTGGACCTGCACCGGGCCGCCAAGCAGTCTGAGGGAGGGGCCGGGGAGGCTGGCGACCTCTCCTCCAGCCCCGGAGATCCCACCCGGACGCCGATCTCCGCAGCAGCAAGGGCGCCCGGGGGCGCGGGGACGCCCGCCCTGCCCTGGCAGCCAGGCCCCGCCACGGCGCCCCCACCCCCGTCCTCGGCGCCGCCCTCCCCCGCCCCTGGCGCACCCTTCCCGTCCCACCTCCCCCCCGCGGACCCCTTCTCCGTGACCTGGCTGGGCACGAGCTCGGGCAGCCCCAGCGTGCGCCGCAATGTGAGCTGCCTGGGCGTGCGCTGGGGCCCCGACGCCTCGTACCTGGTGGACTGCGGGGAGGGCAGCGCCGCACAGCTCCACGCCGCGCGCTGGGACCTGGCATCGGTCCGGGCCATCATGATTACCCACGCCCATGGCGACCACTGCTTCGGCCTGCCCGGGGTCCTCCAGGCGGTGGATGAGGTGGGAGGGAGTCAGAGCTTTGTGTGTGTCCTGGAGTGGTGTGGAGGGGATACCCGGAGGGATAGCGTGCTCCTTTCGGTGGAGGGCGGGCTGCGCAGCATGGGCCTCGGCGAGGACAAGCGGACAGGGCGTTTGGGCCTGCTGCGATGGCGAGAAGGGGCTCCCCGGAGGGAGTGGTGGGCGGCGTGGCGTGCCCCGTGCATGGAGGAGAGAGCGACCCGGCGACTGCCCCACAACATGGGCACGCACTCCCGCACAGCTTTGCGCACCAAGCCCCCCGATCCACGTGCCTGCCCTGTATCGTGGTCATCCCTGGGGGCCTCCCTCCCTCCTCCCCTGTCCTGAACGTACTGCCAACCAGCCAACCACCATCCCCCCCTCCCTGCCAGGCGCGGCGGAGGTCCGGGCGCAACGTCGGCGCCCCGCTGGTCGTGGTGGGCCCTCTGGAGCTGCACCGCATGCTGGACTGCGCCGCGCGGCGTGGCACGCTGCACGCCCCCGCCACCGCGCTCTCCTTCGTGGCGCTGACGCTGGGGCCCACCGCCGCCGCGGCGCGCAGGGCGGGGCGGGGCGGCGCCGGCGCGGGGCGGGGCGGCGCCGCCGTCGTCCCCCTGCGTCTGCAGCCGCCGGATCAGGCCCCCGCGCTGGCGCCGCAGCGCCTGGCCGACTGGCAGGCCGCGTACGAGGCCGGAGACGAGCGCGTAGTGCAAGTGGGGCTGACCTGGACGCTGGAGCTGCCGGGCGGCGCGTCGGCTGCCGCCGCGCAGCTGCTGCACCGCGTCCCCTGCTGGGGATACGTGTTGCGGGAGCGCAGCGCGCTGGCGGCCCGCGAGGGCCCTGGGGAGGGGGCGGCCGCGGGGTTGGCACCCGCCGAGGGCTCCGGGCCCGGCCCCACGCCCCTTAACACCCCGGGCGTTGTGCGGCCGGGCAGGAAGCTGGTCCTCCTGGGGGACACGGCCGAGTCGACGGCCATCGCCACCCTGGCGAGGGGCGCGGACCTCGTGTCGCACGAGGCCACCTTCTGCGCCCGTGAGTTCATGTGGAGCTTCCCGAGGTTTCCGGGGAGAGGGGGTGTTGCTTGCCTCTGCAGTGAGACGTCGATTGCGACAGGGGCAGCTGCGCGCGGTCGAACGGCTCGCGCTCAAGGAGCCCAAGTGAGATCCCGCTAGCGGTGTGCGCTCCTCCAACGCCGGAGGCCACACTCCCCCATAGCCTGCCCCTCGCCCCCTCTCCTCCGTCCTCAACCACCCCCTTCTCCCCTTACCCTCGGTCTACGCAGGCATGCAGAGCAAGGCCCGCATCGCCACGCACTCCACCGCACTGGAGGCCGGCCGCTTCGCCGCGCAGGTGGGCGCGCGCCTGCTGGTGCTCACCCACTTCTCCGCGCGCTACGACACCCCCTCCCGCCGCGACGGCGGGCCCGAGGAGGGGCGGGGGCGGGGCAGGCGCGGCGGGGGCCCGCCCCCGCGCGAGCCGGAGGCGCCGCCCGACGTGCCGGAGGAGCAGCTCCAGGTGCTGCTGCGGGAGGCGGCCCAGGGCCTGGGACCCGGCGGGAAGCTGCGCCTGGCGCGCGACCTGCTGACCTGGCGCCTGCCGCCGCACGCGGCGCGGGCGGTGCCGTCCCTGCCCGCCGCCGCCGCCGCGGCGTCCGCGGAGCTGCGGCCCCCGACCTGGGACGAGGAGGGCTGGGCGCGGGGGCGAGCGGTGCAGGCCCCGCGCTGGCCGCCCAGCTACGCAGCGCCGGAGGCGGCGCCGGCGCGGGAGAGGGGCAGGGGCCGGCAGCACGGCACACCGCGGCAGCATGGCGGGCCCCGGTCGCCGGCCAGGAGACCCGGCGGTGCCCTCCAGGGCAGGGCCACAGGCTGATGGGCAGATGTGCCTTGAAATTTCCCCTTGCATTGGTGTTAAACTATCAAGAAGCGGCGCGTAAGACCTTGAAACGGTGATGAGGACAATGGTCCGAGCTGGCTGCCCCATGTAGTTGGCGCACACGACCTGAGGCTGCCCTTTCCATGTCGGTCGGTCCGTGACGCTCGGCGATCACTTGCAGGAGGGAGCATTTACCACCAATGCTGTGCACTGCCTTCTTGCGACAAGCCCACCATGCGCACATGAGATGTAGACTGCCGACGCTTGCTCATGTCTCAGATGGCGCGTGGCATTCCAAGGACTGCGGCTCGGGCCCTGAGAGGGGGGCTGGCCAGGAAGGATCGCTGCATGAGGACCAGTGCAGCGCCTAAGCCTGCCAGCCTCCCAGTTCTGGGGCGGGACATCAAAGTGGAGATTAAAACGGTGCAGACTGCCTCCAGACCCATCCGCATGGTGGTTCCGGATGTCGACCAGGGTGAGGCGCGCATGTGGATTTTTTCCGTGCTGGGAGTGGAGGGGGGGTGCTTTTCCAGCCCGGGTCCCCTCCTTAACCCTGCTCTCATGCGCCATGTGAATGCCCACCCCAGTCCTGCCAAGTCAATATTTCCTGCCCCCCCCAAAAAATCACAGTCATGGAGTACTATCTGTCCTCTGGCCAGGACTCCAGGGACCCCTACTGGTGTGCGGTCTGGCCCTCCGCGGTGGCGATGAGCGACCACCTGACGGGCATGGATCTCCGCCAGCTCAGCGTGCTGGAGATGGGGTGCGGCCTGGGCCTCGCCGGCATATCAGCGGCCCTGCATGGTGGGTGTGCCTGGCTGTGGGGTGGTATGGGCCGCTGTTCCTTGCACCCTGCTGTCCTCCCCTCGGGGTCCTGGTGTGCTGCCCCGCACCTTCAGCAGGACAGCCTGTGCGTCTAGGTCTGCAGCACGACTTGGGGGCCTGGTGTTCCCTGGCCCCCACCCCCTTTCCCTCCCCCCACCCATAGCCTATCCACCCCTCGGCACAGGCGCGGCCTCGGTCAGGCTGTACGACCAGGAGCCTCTGGCGCTGCAGTGCGCCCTCCTCAGTGCCCAGCTCAATGGCGTGCCGGTGGTGCAGCAGGATCCCGGCCCCCCATCCATCGAGCTGATGCCAGACTCTTGGTGGGACTGCCTCGGGGAAGGTCCCCCGAGGCCAGCCGCGGAGGGGTGTACCCCGGTGTGTGCCGCGCAGTATGACTGGAACTCCGGGCTGGGTTTGGCCCCCGCAGATCTGGTGCTGGCATGCGACGTCCTCTATGACTCAGCCTTTGTCGAGGTGGGGGAAGGATGGCAGAAGGGCGGGGAGGGGGCCGGCGGGGAGAGCTGCCTAGGCACAGCAGCCGGCCTGACGAAAAGCATCTTGGGAGCATGTGACTGCAGGGAACTGTGGGCGTGGGATGTGCCACCCACACCTCACTCATTTACCTTTGTGAGGTGACCCTGGCGCACTGCTGTTTCCACCCTGCAGCCGCTGGCGCGCCTGCTTCCAAAGCTTCTGGCGCGCCCGGGCAGCAGGCTCGTGCTCACCGACCCGACCAAGCGCACACCGGGCCACCGCCGGCAGCTGCTGGAGCGGCTGACGGGCCCCGGCGCTGACCTGGCGCTCATGCAGCGGACGGAGGTGGAGGCCCTGGCGGGAGACCCGCCGGCCTCAGACGTCCAGGTCCTTGTGTTGCAAGCCAGGCAGCCGGGGGACACCCTGGGAGTGCCACTGGACGACTGAGGACCAGGTGCTTGTCCTGTGCTGGGGAGCATGGCATGCAGTAGACAGCGAGTCACAATGGACGTAAAGACAGCATGGACTGCATGTATTGCATGCAGCACTTCCCATGTAGGACATCAGGTGTAGAATCGTACATGGGGAAGTCTGACTCCTGGCTGATCGAGTGTGCTGAAACGGGAGCATCAGATTCGCTTCGCAACCTGTCTCCATGCGGATAATGAACCACCCCGCGATATCTCACCCCGCCCACTAATGCATGCTGCAGCACCTCCAAGGATTTTGCGGCATTCACAGGTCCTGATTCAGACATAAGAATCGTTTCCATATTGTTCCTCGGACAGATCGGTGTGCAGCAGCTCCTGGGCCGAGGCGAGGAGGGAGGACTCCCATGCCGCCACGACGACGAGCCCGGCCCCTGAAGGGCGGGCCAGCCGGCCGGGTGCACCACATCTCATCCACGGATCAGTGGGCATCCATGCTCGAGAAGGCGGGGGACCGCCTGGTGATAGTCCAGTATTACCAGTCCACCGTCCTGGTCTGCAAACAGATGCGGCTCTACTTCACACGACTCAGTGGGCAGCCCAACTTCCAGAAGGTCATCTTCGCGGAGGTGGATGTGGAGGAGCTGCAGGTGGGTCCCTGGCCCGGTGGAGGAGGGCTGCGTGGGTTCTGATGCCTGCGTGGTATGGGAAGGGTGTGGTGGGAGTGCAGGCAGGATGCATGGTCTGCAGGCATGAGCTGCAGGGCAAACGCCGAGGTCGACGCACGAAGACCATCCTCCATCACAGAAACTGGCGCTGGAGGCGGGTCTGGACCGGATCCCGACCTACATCTGCTACATCCGGGGCGAGCCCGTCGATGTATGTGGCCGTGACCCGCATGGAGGGGTGTACCACATGGCCTTGCTTTCAACACTGCAGCGTGTTCCATGCCCTTGACACAAAGGCCCCACTCCACGCACCCCCCTCCCTGCATCCCCACAGAAGTATGTCGGGGGCACGCCTGCTCTTGTGCAAAGCCTGGTTGATCAGTGCCTGTCAAAATACTGCAACACCAGCCGGAGCGGGAAGGCAGAGCTGGCAGTGAAGGTGGCCGTCGCCGTCGGCGCCGTGACCGCAGGCGAGCCGGGCCTGAACTCCTTACGGAATGTGTTCTGGTCGGGGGGGCGGGGCCTCAGGATCGTCCTCGTGCATGTGTGTCATGAGCATAAGCTCTCCGAGGCCCCTGCACCTTCTCAGTCCCGCGAGGCCTGACAACCCCCCTCCTGGCTGGCCCACTCCCCGCAGGTCTGGGCCTGCTCTACCTCCTGCGCGCCGTGCTGTTCGTGGACGTGGACACCCAGCTGGCAAGCCTGAACGCATCCATCTCGCGGGCCAGGGAGCGGTACAGCGAGCTGTCCCGCACGCGCCGCAGGCGCGCGGCGCGGCAGCAGATGGAGGTCCTGCGCAAACTGGAGGACAGGCGGGAGAGGCTCACCCGGCCCAGCGCCCAACAGCTGCGCGAGGCCGCGGCGCGCCGGGAGGCGGAGGAGCGGGAGGCGGCGGCGCGAAAGGCGGCGGCGGCCGAGCGACGGGCGGCGGCCGCGCTGAAGAGGAGGGAGGCCAGGGCGGCCGAAGCGCGGCGGCGAGCGGAGGCAGGGTCTGACGACTCGGGTCCCGAGTCGGAGGAGGAATGACGTGCCGGCGCCAGGCTGGCGTGGACACCAAGCGGAGCACTCTCGCGCCCTAGGCCTGGCGCGGCAGCGTCGCTGGCCAGCCGGCCGCACAGCACCCACATCCCCAGGGTGTCTGCTTTCCCTGCCAGGTGGATAGTTCCCGCGTCCCTGCACCGTGCATGTGGACAGCGTTGGCATTTCAGCCATCAACGCAGTTGCCCTAGCACTCATGGACGCTGAGAGTGTGAAGGCCATCAGCTGCATCTGTCGCTAGCCCAGTCTGACATTTGGTCAGGAGCATGGGAGAGAGCCAGTTCCAAATGCGATCAGCTGGGTCGCCGGCTCGGCGGGTGGTCTGTGAAGGCTCCTGGGTTGCCGCATGCCTGTTCCATGGCCAGGGGCCGTGCATGGCCTCATGCCGCGAGCACGTCAGTCACGCGGCCGTCAGGTACTCGGCCTCATCCCGGGAGGCGATGGCGCGCAGGAGCGGGGTCATGACCAGGTCGTCGTCCTCCTCCTCCAGCAGCGCCTGATTTCCCTGGGGAGGCGCGCTTGTGTGCAGGGTTTGCAAGGCATGATGTTTCCCCTCGACGGGTGGCTCAACCATGCCCTGCACCTGGCAAAAGTTCAGGGGACTGGGGCGTGCCCAGTCCACAGGCCCAGTGCTCCTCTGCAACACCAAGTCATCCTCAGCAGCCGATTACCGGGCCGCCCACTCACCATGAAAGATCCGCAGGGCGTTCCGTACACGCTGGGGCTGGGTGGGGTGGGGGGTGACCCCCCACACACACATCCAACCCCAGGCCGGGCCGAAGTCACAGAGGCCTGCAGCCACTCCAGCAGGCTGGCAGCCTGCCTGGCCCAGATGCCCCTCGGCTCTGGAGCGAGCTGCTGCAGCGCTGCACGCACGGCCGTCTCCAGCAGGCTGGGGGAGGCCTCCACCACTGCAGGGCCCGCTCCAGGTCGAGTCTTGAGGCGTGGCAAGGCCCTGGCTGTCATTGGGCTGGCCGAGTCGGGTCGAGCTGGCCTGGGCCGAATGATTGGGGTCTCCAGCAGATGGGCAGGGAGCTCAGGGAACTGGGCAGGGGGCTCCTGCGTGTGCGCAGGGAGCTCTGGAAGGTGTGGACTCAGGCTCTCTAGTGTGTCCATGGGCCAGGCAGGCTCCTCCCGAAGCCAAGCGAAGCTCTGGCTGGTGCTGCTCGCGCATGATGCTGCAGGGGAGGCGGACCTCGCCCGCACCCCTTCATCAAGCCAGGGATCTGGAGTGGCGAGCCAGGAGGCCTCCACATCGCTGAAAGCAGCCATTGTGGAAGCGAATGATTGTAAGACCTCGCAGGGGGCGGCCTTGCGCGTCTCCATGCCCTCGTTGCCAAGGAAGGGCTGGGGGCTCCGAGGAAAAGTCGACCGCTGCAAATTCATGGGCGTCGTCGAAATGAGCTCTTTGAATATCTCGCTTGTATCAAGCACACCGGTGCTGCACTCACCGTCGAGTTTGGGGCGACATTCTCTTTACCAGGATTCTGGTCGGGTTGTGCTCGTTGCAGGCCAGCGCCCTGCAGCCAGGCCGACATAATGCATGGATTGACTCTGAAAATTTCAATAACATTTGTATGCAAATTGCTTCGTGAGATGTGGTCATTTGTTTGGTCTCGTAGACGGCACGGCTGTCGCGTGAAAATCATATCTTTCCCAGTGTTCTCCACGTGTACAGTCCTGTGCATCCCATGTTTCAGCCATTCAGGGTAAGGCAGTCCTCATTCGACTTGACCATACTTTAATACTCTCTATGTGGTCAAGACTCCATAAATTGCACCCTGTCTCTGCGTCTCATGCAGGAACCCTGCCAAGGTCATTTCTGCCCACTCCATCACCCAAAGGGTTGCGAAAGCACTGCAGATGGCAAGCATCGCTTTTCTCTTACCAATACACATGGAGGAGTGACGGAGGGGGGCTAGGAGGATCAGTGTTGGCTTGTCCGATTTATGGCTCGGTGGCCGCCGATGGGACCTGTGGATGCAGCTCCTGTGGCGCCTGGAACGGGTGTACCTCAACATGGAGATGAGCAAGAGCACTCCATGCAGGGGTTGCTGTGGTGGCTGCCTCACCGGCAGGCACAATATTTGTACAAATAAGAAGGTGAAAGGAGGCGCCGGAGCATTGCCCCCGGGTAAAGGGAGGCTCGGCTGGTGAGTGTGCAGGGAATCAAGAGTGACATCATTGCCCTAGCCATCCTCATGGAGGGCGGGGTTGCAAGGATGCTCCGACAGACAGGGAACGTTAGCTGCCACTTGTGGCATATGCCCCTGTCTTTCATTCCTCTTTCTCCCTTGTTATTGGTTTTCACCCTGCGTTTGTTCCATCTTCATGGGGTGGCATAAGCTGGTAGGGTGTCGCGATCCCTCTTCTCCAAGCATGGAAAGTGTTGTTTGACAAACTGGCAATCTGACAAGAACTGATCCCTCCTCTGTTGTCTCTTCATAACCATACAGTGTGATGATTTACAGCCGTAAACTGTCGATCAGCGAAAATCAAAGATCGTTGGGAAAAGCATCACCCGCTCCACATGGGGGGCGGGCAGCGTAAAAACCCAACAGGTCCTCCAGGTCCTTCCATCCACAGGGTCCACCAGCGACTCCACAGGGTCGCGCGGGGCGACATCAGGTCTGGGTCAGGTTCCAGTACGGCACCACCGAGTGGCAATGCAACTTGGTGGTACTCTGAAGCCACACATACACATAGAGATACAGGGGCTCGAGTAAGACAGCAGCACAAAAAATGCGACGAATGTCGCATAGGGGAGTGACATCATGTCTCGAATACTGGGGGGAAGGGTGGTCAAACAAGGACAGTGATGGAGCGACCGCAGGGCCAAAAGAGGGACAAATATGATGGGACACAGCGGTCACTGCCAGCGACACAATCGCAGGGAGGTGGTGGGAGAGAGAGACAAGGTGTGTGGGTGGTGCTGCCCGAGGGCAACCGGGTCTCCACACGGGGGGGTAGGGGGTAACGACTCCGAAGAGGGTGGGCATTGGCCAGGCAATTTAAACACGCCCGAACGGCCATGCTTTCTCAGCGGTTGGAGTGCTGAAGGGGAGGCTAAGCAAATATCCGAGAGAGAGAAATAGTATGCGGATCCTGCCCGGCAGAAAGGAACGTTCCACTGATGGGGGGGCAAGGGGGTGGCGTCATCCCAGTATGGGGGATGTGCCAGAGGGGCAGGGGGAGCGCACGATGAGGAAGGTGGCTCACAGCACGAGCTGCCGACGCAGGCCGTCCAGCATGAGGAGGCTTGCGGTGGGCAGAGGCAGTGCCTCAGGCATGGGGCTGTTGGTGAATCCTGGGCCGGCATACCGTGCCAGGAGAAGTGGGGAAGCGGTGGCCTGGGGGGTGGCAGCAGCGGCATGCTCGGCACGCTTCCGGGGCGGCGAGCGGTTGCTACTACGGGCAGCGACTGCGATCAGCGGCGCCCTGCTGGCAGTGGCAGCTGGAGCATCGGGCTGCTTTCCAGCCGGCTCACGGCGCTTCCCGTTCTTGCCCGCAGTCTTGGGTTTCACAGCCCCATCCTTCACGGGCGTCTTGCCTCTGAAAGGGGTGGGGACGGCCGCCATGGGTTCATAAGAAAAGGTGCATGCGTACGCATCCCATCACCCGGCTCGCCGCAAGCGTGTGAGAGTTTGCAGCACAGGCGCGTACACTCACCGCTGCAAGGTGGCAAACTGAGCGTTGTCAGCCTGGGATGGGCTGAAGAATGGTACGAGCTCGCGTTCCTGCATTGAGATGTTGTTGGATGCTCAGGATACCCTGTTAGAAACAGAGCGAAGACAATGCGCAGGATCCCTAGTAGCTACCGCCTGAAGCTCACCTTGAGGGCTGTCGTAGGGGTCGGGGTCCGCTGGCAAGCAGCGGTCAAAGCGTCCACGAGGTGGTCGGCATCACCCTTGAACCGGCCCTATATCATATGAGAATAGACGTCCAGAGTGAGACCGGGAGCTTCCGGGGACCGGGGTCTGTAACAACCACCCTCCGCATGACCCACGCCTACCTGTCGAGGCATGTGTCGCGCGACAGCAGATGGAGACGGCATGACTGCTACTGAAGCCATTGCGACAGAGTTAAACAAGATATTATGACAGCGGGAAGCTCAGGGCCTCAGAGCGACGTCGACGGAACCACGGAGGTCTTGCCGAGAGGGCGCGTCTTGCTTGCACCACGAGTAACGGTGCGTTATGGAGTAAGCAGAGTCTTATCGCGGCTGTCGGGGAAAACTTCCGGACACGGAGACATACTATACTAGGGAAAATAGGGCGAACCCAGAAATCCCACGTCCACAGATACGCCCTCCTCTGGGGCCCTCCCGGGGACAATTTGGCTGCGCTTCGCGCCAGATTCCATTTCCCTTGGCCTACGTGGCTCTCGCCCGAATACAGGGAGGGGGCCCTGTAGGCCGACCGACACCCCTGCAGGGCATTGCCGAGCAGGAACTAGGTGTATGATCAAATCTGATCACTCCAAGCAGTCCCCAGCATTCGCACTCGCCGTGGGCCCGGCACATTCGGGCACCCTCGCGCTGCAGGCCATACTCGCAGGTGCTTCATCCCCCACTGCCTCTCATTCGTCCACCCAATTGTGGCACATATTTTGTATTGACGTTTGGGGGAAAGGTAACAGTCCGAGAGGCCTGCTCGGCCCCTTCCATGGCCGCGCTGACGGGGGCTCAGTAGGATCCCAGGGGGGGGCCCCATCCTCTCACGCCCTGCGATGCTGCGCGCCCTGCGCCGCCTGGCGCAGGCCCAGGCCCAGGCCGGGGCTGGGACCTGGTCGCCCTCGCTCCCCGCCCTGCCCCGCTCGCTCCTCCCAGCCAGGGCCCCCTTCGGCAGCGTCGCCGCCAAGACCGCCGCCACCCCGCCCTGGGCGCGCCTGCCGGACCGCGCCTCGGAGTGGGCGCTGTCGCGCCTGCGGCCCAACTACGACCGGCTGCTGGGCGTGCGGTACGGCCCGCGCTTCACGCTCATCAACGCCGTGGGCGTGACGCAGCCGCGCTGGGCGCGCGCGATGTCCCTGCTCCTCGCTGAGGCCCTCACCCGCGGCGACCCACACGTCGCCTGGTGCTTCTCGTCGCCCATCACACAGGTGTGTGTTTTGGTCGGGTGGACGGGTGGGGGCGGGGGGGTGAGGGGGACGGACGGGGCATCTGGCCGACCTCTGGCTCATCCCCACTCCTGTCCCATGCATCATCTTCCCCAGCCACCGAACCAGACCAGCTAACAAACATCATCCCCCCCCTCCCACCTCAGTCTGAGGCGGCGTACCTGGCGGCGGCGGAGCGTGCGGACGCCGAGGCGGCGGTGGCGGCGGCCCACTTCTGGCGCTCGGTCCTGCGGCGCCTGGGCATGGCGGCGCGCCTCCTCTGGCTCCTCCTCATCTTCCTGCCCGTGGCCGCCACCAGCCCCTTCGCCGGCCGCCCCGGCCCGCGCCGCCGGCGCTGGCTGGTCCACAGATACGCCCTCCTCTGGGGCCCTCCCGGGGACAATTTGGCTGCGCTTCGCGCCAGATTCCATTTCCCTTGGCCTACGTGGCTCTCGCCCGAATACAGGGAGGGGGCCCTGTAGGCCGACCGACACCCCTGCAGGGCATTGCCGAGCAGGAACTAGGTGTATGATCAAATCTGATCACTCCAAGCAGTCCCCAGCATTCGCACTCGCCGTGGGCCCGGCACATTCGGGCACCCTCGCGCTGCAGGCCATACTCGCAGGTGCTTCATCCCCCACTGCCTCTCATTCGTCCACCCAATTGTGGCACATATTTTGTATTGACGTTTGGGGGAAAGGTAACAGTCCGAGAGGCCTGCTCGGCCCCTTCCATGGCCGCGCTGACGGGGGCTCAGTAGGATCCCAGGGGGGGGCCCCATCCTCTCACGCCCTGCGATGCTGCGCGCCCTGCGCCGCCTGGCGCAGGCCCAGGCCCAGGCCGGGGCTGGGACCTGGTCGCCCTCGCTCCCCGCCCTGCCCCGCTCGCTCCTCCCAGCCAGGGCCCCCTTCGGCAGCGTCGCCGCCAAGACCGCCGCCACCCCGCCCTGGGCGCGCCTGCCGGACCGCGCCTCGGAGTGGGCGCTGTCGCGCCTGCGGCCCAACTACGACCGGCTGCTGGGCGTGCGGTACGGCCCGCGCTTCACGCTCATCAACGCCGTGGGCGTGACGCAGCCGCGCTGGGCGCGCGCGATGTCCCTGCTCCTCGCTGAGGCCCTCACCCGCGGCGACCCACACGTCGCCTGGTGCTTCTCGTCGCCCATCACACAGGTGTGTGTTTTGGTCGGGTGGACGGGTGGGGGCGGGGGGGTGAGGGGGACGGACGGGGCATCTGGCCGACCTCTGGCTCATCCCCACTCCTGTCCCATGCATCATCTTCCCCAGCCACCGAACCAGACCAGCTAACAAACATCATCCCCCCCCTCCCACCTCAGTCTGAGGCGGCGTACCTGGCGGCGGCGGAGCGTGCGGACGCCGAGGCGGCGGTGGCGGCGGCCCACTTCTGGCGCTCGGTCCTGCGGCGCCTGGGCATGGCGGCGCGCCTCCTCTGGCTCCTCCTCATCTTCCTGCCCGTGGCCGCCACCAGCCCCTTCGCCGGCCGCCCCGGCCCGCGCCGCCGGCGCTGGCTGGCGCGCGTGCGGCGCGCGCTGGAGCGCGGCGGCCCCGCCTTCATCAAGTGGGGCCAGTGGGCGGCCACGCGCCGCGACCTCTTCCCCCCGGACCTCGCCGCCGAGCTGGCGCTGCTGCACACGCAGGCTCCCGCCCACGCGCCGTCGGTGACGGCCGCGGCGGTGGCCGCCGCCTTTGGCTTCGGCGTGGGCGACCTCTTCTACTCCTTCGAGGACGCGCCCGTGGCCTCGGGCTCCATCGGCCAGATCCACCGCGCGCAGCTGTCGGCCCTGGGCGCGCGGCTGACGGGCATGGCGGAGGGCACGGTGGTGGCGGTCAAGGTGCGCCACCCCGCGGTCAGCCAGGCCATCGAGCGCGACTTCGCGCTCATGTCCGCCGCGGCGCGCGCGCTGGGCGCGCTGCCCTGGCTCGCGCACCTGCGCCTGGAGGAGAGCCTGCGCCAGTTCGCCGCGCCGCTGCGCGAGCAGGTGGACCTGGGGCGCGAAGCCATGCACCTGCACGCCTTCAACTACAACTTCCGGCGAATGCGCGAGGTCAGCTTCCCCGTGCCCCTCTACCCGCTGGTCACCCCGGGCGTGCTGGTGGAGACCTACGAGGAGGGGCGGCACATCGGCGAGTACGTCGCGCGCGGCGCCGGCGCGCCCTTCAACTCCTCCCTCGCCGTCATCGGCGCGCGCGCCATGCTGCACATGATGCTGGTCGACTCCTTCATCCACGCCGACCTGCACCCCGGCAACATCCTGGTCCGGCTGGAGACGCCGGGGGGGCGCGCCGTGGCGCGTGCCATCAACGCCGCGCGCTCCTTGCTCAAGGAGACGGGGGTGAGAGGGGTGGGTGGGAGTGGGAGGAGAGGGGGGCTGGTATGCAGGCTTGTGTTTGAGGAGGTGTGCAGGCGGCTGGGTGCATGGGCGCATGCCCGGAGCCGATGAGCCGCCGGGAACGGGGCCGACCCCAGGTTCAGCACAGGACGCTTGAGAACCGATCCTCTGCACCAGAATATGTCCACCTACAGCAATTGCCTCCCTCCCCCCC